>NW_028182271.1:0-242000 GCF_964339955.1 Pipistrellus hanaki | reverse complement strand
ACCTTTACTACACTAAGAACTGACCGGAGAATCTCTTTGAGCTGTTCTAAACAAGTTCTCATCTGTTTACAGTCATTTTCTCTGAATTATCCATGTTTTCATGTAGTTTCCTATATTCTGCCTTCTGGTCCAAGTATAAGCTTTGCCCACTTTATCAAACAACTTCCTACACACTGTTATGAACTGAGGCAGCTCGGGAACATTGTCTCTCAACTGTGTTATAGAGTGTAGTACTACATTTCAGTGAAGTGTAAGGCTTTCCAAAGCTGCCGAACGTTTTTCTTTCTCTATTTCAATGGTCTTCTGCCTTGTATAAAACACATTTACCACTCTAGTCTCCTTAAATAAAGAATATAGGATTCATACAGTGTTGCATGTCATCTTAACTCGAATTAAGGATTTCCCGGATCTTAGCTACCTTTACTACACTAAGAACTGACTGGAGAATCTCTTTCAGCTGTTCTAAACAAGTTCTCATCTGTTTACAGTCATTTTCTCTGAATTATCCATGTTTTCATGTAGTTTACTATATTCTGCCTTCTGGTCCAAGTATAAGCTTTGCCCACTTTATCAAACAACTTCCTACACACTGTTATGAACTGAGGCAGCTCGGGAACATTGTCTCTCAACTGTGTTATAGAGTGTAGTACTACATTTCAGTGAAGTGTAAGGCTTTCCAAAGCTGCCGAACGTGTTTCTTTCTCTATTTCAATGGTCTTCTGCTTTGTATAAAACACATTTACCACTCTAGTCTCCTTAAATAAAGAATATAGGATTCATACAGTGTTGCATGTCATCTTAACTCGAATTAAGGATTTCCCGGATCTTAGCTACCTTTACTACACTAAGAACTGACTGGAGAATCTCTTTCAGCTCTTCTAAACAAGTTCTCATCTGTTTTCACTGATTTTCTCTGAATTATCCGTGTTTTCATGTAGTTTCCTTTAAAGGAGACTAGTTTCCACTCTAGTCTCCTTTAAGTAAAGAATATAGGATTCATACAGTGTTTCATGTGATCTTAACTCGAATAAAGGATTTCCCGGATCTTAGCTACCTTTACTACACTAAGAACTGACCGGAGAATCTCTTTGAGCTATTCTAAACAAGTTCTCATCTGTTTACAGTCATTTTCTCTGAATTATCCATGTTTTCATGTAGTTTCCTATATTCTGCCTTCTGGTCCAAGTATAAGCTTTGCCCACTTTATCAAACAACTTCCTACACACTGTTATGAACTGAGGCAGCTCGGGAACATTGTCTCTCAATTGTGTTATAGAGTGTAGTACTACATTTCAGTGAAGTGTAAGGCTTTCCAAAGCTGCCGAACGTGTTTCTTTCTCTATTTCAATGGCCTTCTGCCTTGTATAAAACACATTTACCACTCTAGTCTCCTTAAATAAAGAATATAGGATTCATACAGTGTTGCATGTCATCTTAACTCGAATTAAGGATTTCCCGGATCTTAGCTACCTTTACTACACTAAGAACTGACTGGAGAATCTCTTTCAGCACTTCTAAACAAGTTCTCATCTGTTTTCACTCATTTTCTCTGAATTATCCATGTTTTCATGTAGTTTCCTTTAAAGGAGACTAGTTTCCACTCTAGTCTCCTTTAAGTAAAGAATATAGGATTCATACAGTGTTTCATGTGATCTTAACTCGAATTAAGGATTTCCCGGATCTTAGGTACCTTTACTACACTAAGAACTGACCGGAGAATCTCTTTGAGCTGTTCTAAACAAGTTCTCATCTGTTTACAGTCATTTTCTCTGAATTATCCATGTTTTCATGTAGTTTCCTATATTCTGCCTTCTGGTCCAAGTATAAGCTTTGCCCACTTTATCAAACAACTTCCTACACACTGTTATGAACTGAGGCAGCTCGGGAACATTGTCTCTCAACTGTGTTATAGAGTGTAGTACTACATTTCAGTGAAGTGTAAGGCTTTCCAAAGCTGCCGAACGTGTTTCTTTCTCTATTTCAATGGTCTTCTGCCTTGTATAAAACACATTTACCACTCCGGTCTCCTTAAATAAAGAATATAGGATTCATACAGTGTTGCATGTCATCTTAACTCGAATTAAGGATTTCCCGGATCTTAGCTACCTTACTCCACTAAGAACTGACTGGAGAATCTCTTTAAGCTGTTCTAAACAAGATCTCATCTGTTTACAGTCATTATCTCTGAATTATCCATGTTTTCATGTAGTTTCCTATATTCTGCCTTCTGGTCCAAGTATAAGCTTTGCCCACTTTATCAAACAACTTCCTACACACTGTTATGAACTGAGGCAGCTCAGGAAAATTGTCTCTCAACTGTGTTATAGAGTGTAGTATTACATTTCAGTGAAATGTAAGGCTTTCCAAAGCTGCCGAACGTGTTTCTTTCTCTATTTCAATGGTATTCTGCCTTGTATAACACACATTTACCACTCTAGTCTCCTTTAAGTAAAGAATATAGGATTCATACAGTGTTTCATGTCATCTTAACTCGAATTAAGGATTTCCCGGATCTTAGCTACGTTTACTACACTAAGAACTGACTGGAGAATCTCTTTCAGCTGTTCTAAAAAAGTTCTCATCTCTTTACAGTCATTTTCTCTGAATTATCCATGTTTTCATGTAGTTTACTATATTCTGCCTTCTGGTACAAGTATAAGCTTTGCCCACTTTATCAAACAACTTCCTACACACTGTTATGAACTGAGGCAGCTCGGGAACATTGTCTCTCAACTGTGTTATAGAGTGTAGTACTACATTTCAGTGAAGTGTAAGGCTTTCCAAAGCTGCCGAACGTGTTTCTTTCTCTATTTCAATGGTCTTCTGCCTTGTATAAAACACATTTACCACTCTAGTCTCCTTAAATAAAGAATATAGGATTCATACAGTGTTGCATGTCATCTTAACTCGAATTAAGGATTTCCCGGATCTTAGCTACCTTTTCTACACTAAGAACTGACTGGAGAATCTCTTTAAGCTGTGCTAAACAAGTTCTCATCTGTTTACAGTCATTTTCTCTGAATTATCCATGTTTTCATGTAGTTTCCTATATTCTGCCTTCTGGTCCAAGTATAAGCTTTGCCCACTTTATCAAACAACTTCCTACACACTGTTATGAACTGAGGCAGCTCGGGAACATTGTCTCTCAACTGTGTTATAGAGTGTAGTACTACATTTCAGTGAAGTGTAAGGCTTTCCAAAGCTGCAGAACGTGTTTTTTTCTCTATTTCAATTGTATTCTGCCTTGTATAACACACATTTACCACTCTAGTCTCCTTTAAGTAAAGAATATAGGATTCATACAGTGTTTCATGTCATCTTAACTCGAATTAAGGATATCCCCGATCTTAGCTACCTTTACTACACTAAGAACTGACTGGAGAATCTCTTTCAGCTCTTCTAAACAAGTTCTCATCTGTTTTCACTCATTTTCTCTGAATTATCCATGTTTTCATGCAGTTTCCTTTAAAGGAGACTAGTTTCCACTCTAGTCTCCTTTAAGTAAAGAATATAGGATTCATACAGTGTTTCATGTGATCTTAACTCGAATTAAGGATTTCCCGGATCTTAGCCACCTTTACTACACTAAGAACTGACCGGAGAATCTCTTTGAGCTGTTCTAAACAAGTTCTCATCTGTTTACTGTCATTTTCTCTGAATTATCCATGTTTTCATGTAGTTTCCTATATTCTGCCTTCTGGTCCAAGTATAAGCTTTGCCCACTTTATCAAACAACTTCCTACACACTGTTATGAACTGAGGCAGCTCGGGAACATTGTCTCTCAACTGTGTTATAGAGTGTAGTACTACATTTCAGTGAAGTGTAAGGCTTTCCAAAGCTGCCGAACGTGTTTCTTTCTCTATTTCAATGGTCTTCTGCCTTGTATAAAACACATTTACCACTCTAGTCTCCTTAAATAAAGAATATAGGATTCATACAGTGTTGCATGTCATCTTAACTCGAATTAAGGATTTCCCGGATCTTAGCTACCTTTACTCCACTAAGAACTGACTGGAGAATCTCTTTAAGCTGTTCTAAACAAGTTCTCATCTGTTTAGAGTCATTTTCTCTGAATTATCCATGTTTTCATGTAGTTTCCTATATTCTGCCTTCTGGTCCAAGTATAAGCTTTGCCCACTTTATCAAACAACTTCCTACACACTGTTATGAACTGAGGCAGCTCGGGAACATTTTCTCTCAACTGTGTTATAGAGTGTAGTACTACATTTCAGTGAAGTGTAAGGCTTTCGAAAGCTGCCGAACGTGTTTCTTTCTCTATTTCAATGGTATTCTGCCTAGTATAACACACATTTACCACACTAGTCTCCTTTAAGTAAAGAATATAGGATTCATACAGTGTTTCAAGTCATCTTAACTCGAATTAAGGAATTCCCGGATCTTAGCTACCTTTTCTACACTAAGAACTGACTTGGAGAATCTCTTTGATCTGTTTTAACAAGTTATCATCTGGTTACAGTCATTTTCTCTGAATTATCCATGTTTTCAGGTAGTTTCCTATATTCTGCCTTCTGGTCCAAGTATAAGCTTTGCCCACTTTATCAAACAACTTGCTACACACTGTTATGAACTGAGGCAGCTCGGGAACATTGTCTCTCAACTGTGTTATAGAGTGTAGTACTACATTTCAGTGAAGTGTAAGGCTTTCCAAAGCTGCCGAACGTGTTTCTTTCTCTATTTCAATGGTATTCTGCCTTGTATAACACACATTTACCACTCTAGTCTCTTTTAAGTAAAGAATATGGGATTCATACAGTGTTTCATGTCATCTTAACTCGAATTAAGGATTTCCCCGATCTTTGCTACCTTTACTACACAAAGAACTGACTGGAGAATCTCTTTCAGCTGTTCTAAACAAGTTCTCATCTGTTTACACTCATTTTCTCTGAATTATCCATGTTTTCATGTAGTTTCCTTTAAAGGAGACTAGTTTCCACTCTAGTCTCCTTCAAGTAAAGAATATAGGATTCATACAGTGTTTCATGTGATCTTAACTCGAATTAAGGATTTCCCGGATCTTAGCTACCTTTACTACACGAAGAACTGACCGGAGAATCTCTTTGAGCTGTTCTAAACAAGTTCTCATCTGTTTACAGTCATTTTCTCTGAATTATCCATTTTTTCATGTAGTTTCCTATATTCTGACTTCTGGTCCAAGTATAAGCTTTGACCACTTTATCAAACAACTTCCTACACACTGTTATGAACTGAGGCAGCTCGGGAACATTGTCTCTCAACTGTGTTATAGAGTGTAGTACTACATTTCAGTGAAGTGTAAGGCTTTCCAAAGCTGCCGAACGTGTTTCTTTCTCTATTTCAATGGTATTCTGCCTTGTATAACACACATTTACCACTCTATTCTCCTTTAAGTAAAGAATATAGGATTCATACAGTGTTTCATGTCATCTTAACTCTAATTAAGGATTTCCCGGATCTTAGCTACCTTTTCTACACTAAGAACTGACTTGGAGAATTCTCTGAGCTGTTCTAAACAAGTTCTCATCTGTTTACACTCATTTTCTCTGAATTATCCATGTTTTCATGTAGTTTCCTTTAAAGGAGACTAGTTTCCACTCTAGTCTCCTTCAAGTAAAGAATATAGGATTCATACAGTGTTGCATGTCATCTTAACTTGAATTAAGGATTTCCCGGATCTTAGCTACCTTTTCTACACTAAGAACTGACTGGAGAATCTCTTTAAGCTGTTCTAAACAAGTTCTCATCTGTTTACAGTCATTTTCTCTGAATTATCCATGTTTTCATGTAGTTTCCTATATTCTGCCTTCTGGTCCAAGTATAAGCTTTGCCCACTTTATCAAACAACTTCCTACAGACTGTTATGAACTGAGGCAGCTCAGGAAAATTGTCTCTCAACTGTGTTATAGAGTGTAGTACTACATTTCAGTGAAGTGTAAGGCTTTCCAAAGCTGCCGAACGTGTTTCTTTCTCTATTTCAATGGTATTCTGCCTTGTATAACACACATTTACCACTCTAGTCTCCTTTAAGTAAAGAATATAGGATTCATACAGTGTTGCATGTCATCTTAACTCGAATTAAGGATTTCCCGGATCTTAGCTACCTTTACTCCACTAAGAACTGACTGGAGAATCTCTTTAAGCTGTTCTAAACAAGTTCTCATCTGTTTACAGTCATTTTCTCTGAATTATCCATGTTTTCATGTAGTTTCCTATATTCTGCCTTCTGGTCCAAGTATAAGCTTTGCCCACTTTATCAAACAACTTCCTACACACTGTTATGAACTGAGGCAGCTCAGGAACATTGTCTCTCAACTGTGTTATAGAGTGTAGTACTACATTTCAGTGAAGTGTAAGGCTTTCCAAAGCTGCAGAACGTGTTTCTTTCTCTATTTCAATTGTATTCTGCCTTGTATAACACACATTTACCACTCTAGTCTCCTTTAAGTAAAGAATATAGGATTCATACAGTGTTTCATGTCATCTTAACTCGAATTAAGGATTTCCCCGATCTTAGCTACCTTTACTACACTAAGAACTGACTGGAGAATCTCTTTCAGCTCTTGGAAACAAGTTCTCATCTGTTTTCACTCATTTTCTCTGAATTATCCATGTTTTCATGTAGTTTCCTTTAAAGGAGACTAGTTTCCACTCTAGTCTCCTTTAAGTAAAGAATATAGGATTCATACAGTGTTTCATGTGATCTTAACTCGAATTAAGGATTTCCCGGATCTTAGCCACCTTTACTACACTAAGAACTGACCGGAGAATCTCTTTGAGCTGTTCTAAACAAGTTCTCATCTGTTTAATGTCATTTTCTCTGAATTATCCATGTTTTCATGTAGTTTCCTATATTCTGCCTTCTGGTCCAAGTATAAGCTTTGCCCACTTTATCAAACAACTTCCTACACACTGTTATGAACTGAGGCAGCTCGGGAACATTGTCTCTCAACTGTGTTATAGAGTGTAGTACTACATTTCAGTGAAGTGTAAGGCTTTCCAAAGCTGCCGAACGTGTTTCTTTCTCTATTTCAATGGTCTTCTGCCTTGTATAAAACACATTTACCACTCTAGTCTCCTTAAATAAAGAATATAGGATTCATACAGTGTTGCATGTCATCTTAACTCGAATTAAGGATTTCCCGGATCTTAGCTACCTTTACTCCACTAAGAACTGACTGGAGAATCTCTTTAAGCTGTTCTAAACAAGTTCTCATCTGTTTAGAGTCATTTTCTCTGAATTATCCATGTTTTCATGTAGTTTCCTATATTCTGCCTTCTGGTCCAAGTATAAGCTTTGCCCACTTTATCAAACAACTTCCTACACACTGTTATGAACTGAGGCAGCTCGGGAACATTTTCTCTCAACTGTGTTATAGAGTGTAGTACTACATTTCAGTGAAGTGTAAGGCTTTCGAAAGCTGCCGAACGTGTTTCTTTCTCTATTTCAATGGTATTCTGCCTAGTATAACACACATTTACCACACTAGTCTCCTTTAAGTAAAGAATATAGGATTCATACAGTGTTTCAAGTCATCTTAACTCGAATTAAGGATTTCCCGGATCTTAGCTACCTTTTCTACACTAAGAACTGACTTGGAGAATCTCTTTGATCTGTTTTAACAAGTTATCATCTGTTTACAGTCATTTTCTCTGAATTATCCATGTTTTCAGGTAGTTTCCTATATTCTGCCTTCTGGTCCAAGTATAAGCTTTGCCCACTTTATCAAACAACTTCCTACACACTGTTATGAACTGAGGCAGCTCGGGAACATTGTCTCTCAACTGTGTTATAGAGTGTAGTACTACATTTCAGTGAAGTGTAAGGCTTTCCGAAGCTGCCGAACGTGTTTCTTTCTCTATTTCAATGGTATTCTGCCTTGTATAACACAGATTTACCACTCTAGTCTCCTTTAAGTAAAGAATATGGGATTCATACAGTGTTTCATGTCATCTTAACTCGAATTAAGGATTTCCCCGATCTTTGCTACCTTTACTACACAAAGAACTGACTGGAGAATCTCTTTCAGCTGTTCTAAACAAGTTCTCATCTGTTTACACTCATTTTCTCTGAATTATCCATGTTTTCATGTAGTTTCCTTTAAAGGAGACTAGTTTCCACTCTAGTCTCCTTCAAGTAAAGAATATAGGATTCATACAGTGTTGCATGTCATCTTAACTCGAATTAAGGATTTCCCGGATCTTAGCTACCTTTTCTACACTAAGAACTGACTGGAGAATCTCTTTAAGCTGTTCTAAACAAGTTCTCATCTGTTTACAGTCATTTTCTCTGAATTATCCATGTTTTCATGTAGTTTCCTATATTCTGCCTTCTGGTCCAAGTATAAGCTTTGCCCACTTTATCAAACAACTTCCTACAGACTGTTATGAACTGAGGCAGCTCAGGAAAATTGTCTCTCAACTGTGTTATAGAGTGTACTACTACATTTCAGTGAAGTGTAAGGCTTTCCAAAGCTGCCGAACGTGTTTCTTTCTCTATTTCAATGGTATTCTGCCTTGTATAATACACATTTACCACTCTAGTCTCCTTTAAGTAAAGAATATAGGATTCATACAGTGTTGCATGTCATCTGAACTCGAATTAAGGATTTCCCGGATCTTAGCTACCTTTACTCCACTAAGAACTGACTGGAGAATCTCTTTAAGCTGTTCTAAACAAGTTCTCATCTGTTTACAGTCATTTTCTCTGAATTATCCATGTTTTCATGTAGTTTCCTATATTCTGCCTTCTGGTCCAAGTATAAGCTTTGCCCACTTTATCAAACAACTTCCTACACACTGTTATGAACTGAGGCAGCTCAGGAACATTGTCTCTCAACTGTGTTATAGAGTGTAGTACTACATTTCAGTGAAGTGTAAGGCTTTCCAAAGCTGCAGAACGTGTTTCTTTCTCTATTTCAATTGTATTCTGCCTTGTATAACACACATTTACCACTCTAGTCTCCTTTAAGTAAAGAATATAGGATTCATACAGTGTTTCATGTCATCTTAACTCGAATTAAGGATTTCCCCGATCTTAGCTACCTTTACTACACTAAGAACTGACTGGAGAATCTCTTTCAGCTCTTCTAAACAAGTTCTCATCTGTTTTCACTCATTTTCTCTGAATTATCCATGTTTTCATGTAGTTTCCTTTAAAGGAGACTAGTTTCCACTCTAGTCTCCTTTAAGTAAAGAATATAGGATTCATACAGTGTTTCATGTGATCTTAACTCGAATTAAGGATTTCCCGGATCTTAGCTACCTTTACTACACTAAGAACTGACCGGAGAATCTCTTTGAGCTGTTCTAAACAAGTTCTCATCTGTTTACTGTCATTTTCTCTGAATTATCCATGTTTTCATGTAGTTTCCTATATTCTGCCTTCTGGTCCAAGTATAAGCTTTGCCCACTTTATCAAACAACTTCCTACACACTGTTATGAACTGAGGCAGCTCGGGAACATTGTCTCTCAACTGTGTTATAGAGTGTAGTACTACATTTCAGTGAAGTGTAAGGCTTTCCAAAGCTGCCGAACGTGTTTCTTTCTCTATTTCAATGGTCTTCTGCCTTGTATAAAACACATTTACCACTCTAGTCTCCTTAAATAAAGAATATAGGATTCATACAGTGTTGCATGTCATCTTAACTCGAATTAAGGATTTCCCGGATCTTAGCTACCTTTACTCCACTAAGAACTGACTGGAGAATCTCTTTAAGCTGTTCTAAACAAGTTCTCATCTGTTTAGAGTCATTTTCTCTGAATTATCCATGTTTTCATGTAGTTTCCTATATTCTGCCTTCTGGTCCAAGTATAAGCTTTGCCCACTTTATCAAACAACTTCCTACACACTGTTATGAACTGAGGCAGCTCGGGAACATTTTCTCTCAACTGTGTTATAGAGTGTAGTACTACATTTCAGTGAAGTGTAAGGCTTTCGAAAGCTGCCGAACGTGTTTCTTTCTCTATTTCAATGGTATTCTGCCTAGTATAACACACATTTACCACACTAGTCTCCTTTAAGTAAAGAATATAGGATTCATACAGTGTTTCAAGTCATCTTAACTCGAATTAAGGATTTCCCGGATCTTAGCTACCTTTTCTACACTAAGAACTGACTTGGAGAATCTCTTTGATCTGTTTTAACAAGTTATCATCTGTTTACAGTCATTTTCTCTGAATTATCCATGTTTTCAGGTAGTTTCCTATATTCTGCCTTCTGGTCCAAGTATAAGCTTTGCCCACTTTATCAAACAACTTCCTACACACTGTTATGAACTGAGGCAGCTCGGGAACATTGTCTCTCAACTGTGTTATAGAGTGTAGTACTACATTTCAGTGAAGTGTAAGGCTTTCCAAAGCTGCCGAACGTGTTTCTTTCTCTATTTCAATGGTATTCTGCCTTGTATAACACAGATTTACCACTCTAGTCTCCTTTAAGTAAAGAATATGGGATTCATACAGTGTTTCATGTCATCTTAACTCGAATTAAGGATTTCCCCGATCTTTGCTACCTTTACTACACAAAGAACTGACTGGAGAATCTCTTTCAGCTGTTCTAAACAAGTTCTCATCTGTTTACACTCATTTTCTCTGAATTATCCATGTTTTCATGTAGTTTCCTTTAAAGGAGACTAGTTTCCACTCTAGTCTCCTTCAAGTAAAGAATATAGGATTCATACAGTGTTGCATGTCATCTTAACTCGAATTAAGGATTTCCCGGATCTTAGCTACCTTTTCTACACTAAGAACTGACTGGAGAATCTCTTTAAGCTGTTCTAAACAAGTTCTCATCTGTTTACAGTCATTTTCTCTGAATTATCCATGTTTTCATGTAGTTTCCTATATTCTGCCTTCTGGTCCAAGTATAAGCTTTGCCCACTTTATCAAACAACTTCCTACAGACTGTTATGAACTGAGGCAGCTCAGGAAAATTGTCTCTCAACTGTGTTATAGAGTGTAGTACTACATTTCAGTGAAGTGTAAGGCTTTCCAAAGCTGCCGAACGTGTTTCTTTCTCTATTTCAATGGTATTCTGCCTTGTATAACACACATTTACCACTCTAGTCTCCTTTAAGTAAAGAATATAGGATTCATACAGTGTTGCATGTCATCTTAACTCGAATTAAGGATTTCCCGGATCTTAGCTACCTTTACTCCACTAAGAACTGACTGGAGAATCTCTTTAAGCTGTTCTAAACAAGTTCTCATCTGTTTACAGTCATTTTCTCTGAATTATCCATGTTTTCATGTAGTTTCCTATATTCTGCCTTCTGGTCCAAGTATAAGCTTTGCCCACTTTATCAAACAACTTCCTACACACTGTTATGAACTGAGGCAGCTCAGGAACATTGTCTCTCAACTGTGTTATAGAGTGTAGTACTACATTTCAGTGAAGTGTAAGGCTTTCCAAAGCTGCAGAACGTGTTTCTTTCTCTATTTCAATTGTATTCTGCCTTGTATAACACACATTTACCACTCTAGTCTCCTTTAAGTAAAGAATATAGGATTCATACAGTGTTTCATGTCATCTTAACTCGAATTAAGGATTTCCCCGATCTTAGCTACCTTTACTACACTAAGAACTGACTGGAGAATCTCTTTCAGCTCTTCTAAACAAGTTCTCATCTGTTTTCACTCATTTTCTCTGAATTATCCATGTTTTCATGTAGTTTCCTTTAAAGGAGACTAGTTTCCACTCTAGTCTCCTTTAAGTAAAGAATATAGGATTCATACAGTGTTTCATGTGATCTTAACTCGAATTAAGGATTTCCCGGATCTTAGCTACCTTTACTACACTAAGAACTGACCGGAGAATCTCTTTGAGCTGTTCTAAACAAGTTCTCATCTGTTTACTGTCATTTTCTCTGAATTATCCATGTTTTCATGTAGTTTCCTATATTCTGCCTTC
The DNA here is from genome assembly GCF_964339955.1 of Pipistrellus hanaki. Classification (NCBI taxonomy): domain Eukaryota; kingdom Metazoa; phylum Chordata; class Mammalia; order Chiroptera; family Vespertilionidae; genus Pipistrellus; species Pipistrellus hanaki. The sequence continues at coordinate 230,093 of NW_028182271.1, read as the reverse complement.
TGGTCCAAGTATAAGCTTTGCCCACTTTATCAAACAACTTCCTACACACTGTTATGAACTGAGGCAGCTCGGGAACATTGTCTCTCAACTGTGTTATAGAATGTAGTACTACATTTCAGTGAAGTGTAAGGCTTTCGAAAGTTGCCGAACGTGTTTCTTTCTCTATTTCAATGGTATTCTGACTTGTATAACACACATTTACCACTCTAGTCTTTTTTAAGTAAAGAATATAGGATTCATACACTGTTTCATGTCATCTAAACTCGAATTAAGGATTTCCCCGATCTTAGCTACCTTTACTACACTAAGAACTGACTGGAGAATCTCTTTCAGCTGTTCTAAACAAGTTCTCATCTGTTTACAGTCATTTTCTCTGAATTATCCATGTTTTCATTAGTTTCCTATATTCTGCCTTCTGGTCCAAGTATAAGCTTTGCCCACTTTATCAAAGAACTTCCTACACACTGTTATGAACTGAGGCAGCTCGGGAACACTGTCTCTCAACTGTGTTATAGAGTGTAGTACTACATTTCAGTGAAGTGTAAGGCTTTCCAAAGCTGCCGAACGTGTTTCTTTCTCTATTTCAATGGTATTCTGCCTTGTATAACACACATTTACCACTCTAGTCTCCTTTAAGTAAAGAATATAGGATTCATACAGTGTTTCATGTCATCTTAACTCGAATTAAGGATTTCCCTGATCTTAGCTACCTTTACTACACTAAGAACTGACTGGAGAATCTCTTTCAGCTGTTCTAAACAAGTTCTCATCTGTTTACACTCATTTTCTCTGAATTATCCATGTTTTCATGTAGTTTCCTTTAAAGGAGACTAGTTTCCACTCTAGTCTCCTTCAAGTAAAGAATATAGGATTCATACAGTGTTTCATGTGATCTTAACTCGAATTAAGGATTTCCCGGATCTTAGCTACCTTTACTACACGAAGAACTGACCAGAGAATCTCTTTGAGCTGTTCTAAACAAGTTCTCATCTGTTTACAGTCATTTTCTCTGAATTATCCATTTTTTCATGTAGTTTCCTATATTCTGCCTTCTGGTCCAAGTATAAGCTTTGACCACTTTATCAAACAACTTCCTACACACTGTTATGAACTGAGGCAGCTCGGGAACATTGTCTCTCAACTGTGTTATAGAGTGTAGTACTACATTTCAGTGAAGTGTAAGGCTTTCCAAAGCTGCCGAACGTGTTTCTTTCTCTATTTCAATGGTATTCTGCCTAGTATAACACACATTTACCACACTAGTCTCCTTTAAGTAAAGAATATAGGATTCATACAGTGTTTCAAGTCATCTTAACTCGAATTAAGGATTTCCCGGATCTTAGCTACCTTTTCTACACTAAGAACTGACTTGGAGAATCTCTTTGATCTGTTTTAACAAGTTATCATCTGTTTACAGTCATTTTCTCTGAATTATCCATGTTTTCAGGTAGTTTCCTATATTCTGCCTTCTGGTCCAAGTATAAGCTTTGCCCACTTTATCAAACAACTTGCTACACACTGTTATGAACTGAGGCAGCTCGGGAACATTGTCTCTCAACTGTGTTATAGAGTGTAGTACTACATTTCAGTGAAGTGTAAGGCTTTCCAAAGCTGCCAAACGTGTTTCTTTCTCTATTTCAATGGTATTCTGCCTTGTATAACACAGATTTACCACTCTAGTCTCCTTTAAGTAAAGAATATGGGATTCATACAGTGTTTCATGTCATCTTAACTCGAATTAAGGATTTCCCCGATCTTTGCTACCTTTACTACACAGAGAACTGACTGGAGAATCTCTTTCAGCTGTTCTAAACAAGTTCTCATCTGTTTACACTCATTTTCTCTGAATTATCCATGTTTTCATGTAGTTTCCTTTAAAGGAGACTAGTTTCCACTCTAGTCTCCTTCAAGTAAAGAATATAGGATTCATACAGTGTTTCATGTGATCTTAACTCGAATTAAGGATTTCCCGGATCTTAGCTACCTTTACTACACGAAGAACTGACCGGAGAATCTCTTTGATCTGTTTTAACAAGTTATCATCTGTTTACAGTCATTTTCTCTGAATTATCCATGTTTTCATGTAGTTTCCTATATTCTGCCTTCTGGTCCAAGTATAAGCTTTGCCCACTTTATCAAACAACTTCCTACAGACTGTTATGAACTGAGGCAGCTCAGGAAAATTGTCTCTCAACTGTGTTATAGAGTGTAGTACTACATTTCAGTGAAGTGTAAGGCTTTCCAAAGCTGCCGAACGTGTTTCTTTCTCTATTTCAATGGTATTCTGCCTTGTATAACACACATTTACCACTCTAGTCTCCTTTAAGTAAAGAATATAGTATTCATACAGTGTTGCATGTCATCTTAACTCGAATTAAGGATTTCCCGGATCTTAGCTACCTTTACTCCACTAAGAACTGACTGGAGAATCTCTTTAAGCTGTTCTAAACAAGTTCTCATCTGTTTACAGTCATTTTCTCTGAATTATCCATGTTTTCATGTAGTTTCCTATATTCTGCCTTCTGGTCCAAGTATAAGCTTTGCCCACTTTATCAAACAACTTCCTACACACTGTTATGAACTGAGGCAGCTCAGGAACATTGTCTCTCAACTGTGTTATAGAGTGTAGTACTACATTTCAGTGAAGTGTAAGGCTTTCCAAAGCTGCAGAACGTGTTTCTTTCTCTATTTCAATTGTATTCTGCCTTGTATAACACACATTTACCACTCTAGTCTCCTTTAAGTAAAGAATATAGGATTCATACAGTGTTTCATGTCATCTTAACTCAAATTAAGGATTTCCCCGATCTTAGCTACCTTTACTACACTAAGAACTGACTGGAGAATCTCTTTCAGCTCTTCTAAACAAGTTCTCATCTGTTTTCACTCATTTTCTCTGAATTATCCATGTTTTCATGTAGTTTCCTTTAAAGGAGACTAGTTTCCACTCTAGTCTCCTTTAAGTAAAGAATATAGGATTCATACAGTGTTTCATGTGATCTTAACTCGAATTAAGGATTTCCCGGATCTTAGCTACCTTTACTACACTAAGAACTGACCGGAGAATCTCTTTGAGCTGTTCTAAACAAGTTCTCATCTGTTTACTGTCATTTTCTCTGAATTATCCATGTTTTCATGTAGTTTCCTATATTCTGCCTTCTGGTCCAAGTATAAGCTTTGCCCACTTTATCAAACAACTTCCTACACACTGTTATGAACTGAGGCAGCTCGGGAACATTGTCTCTCAACTGTGTTATAGAATGTAGTACTACATTTCAGTGAAGTGTAAGGCTTTCGAAAGTTGCCGAACGTGTTTCTTTCTCTATTTCAATGGTATTCTGCCTTGTATAACACACATTTACCACTCTAGTCTTTTTTAAGTAAAGAATATAGGATTCATACACTGTTTCATGTCATCTAAACTCGAATTAAGGATTTCCCCGATCTTAGCTACCTTTACTACACTAAGAACTGACTGGAGAATCTCTTTCAGCTGTTCTAAACAAGTTCTCATCTGTTTACAGTCATTTTCTCTGAATTATCCATGTTTTCATTAGTTTCCTATATTCTGCCTTCTGGTCCAAGTATAAGCTTTGCCCACTTTATCAAAGAACTTCCTACACACTGTTATGAACTGAGGCAGCTCGGGAACACTGTCTCTCAACTGTGTTATAGAGTGTAGTACTACATTTCAGTGAAGTGTAAGGCTTTCCAAAGCTGCCGAACGTGTTTCTTTCTCTATTTCAATGGTATTCTGCCTTGTATAACACACATTTACCACTCTAGTCTCCTTTAAGTAAAGAATATAGGATTCATACAGTGTTTCATGTCATCTTAACTCGAATTAAGGATTTCCCTGATCTTAGCTACCTTTACTACACTAAGAACTGACTGGAGAATCTCTTTCAGCTGTTCTAAACAAGTTCTCATCTGTTTACACTCATTTTCTCTGAATTATCCATGTTTTCATGTAGTTTCCTTTAAAGGAGACTAGTTTCCACTCTAGTCTCCTTCAAGTAAAGAATATAGGATTCATACAGTGTTTCATGTGATCTTAACTCGAATTAAGGATTTCCCGGATCTTAGCTACCTTTACTACACGAAGAACTGACCAGAGAATCTCTTTGAGCTGTTCTAAACAAGTTCTCATCTGTTTACAGTCATTTTCTCTGAATTATCCATTTTTTCATGTAGTTTCCTATATTCTGCCTTCTGGTCCAAGTATAAGCTTTGACCACTTTATCAAACAACTTCCTACACACTGTTATGAACTGAGGCAGCTCGGGAACATTGTCTCTCAACTGTGTTATAGAGTGTAGTACTACATTTCAGTGAAGTGTAAGGCTTTCCAAAGCTGCCGAACGTGTTTCTTTCTCTATTTCAATGGTATTCTGCCTAGTATAACACACATTTACCACACTAGTCTCCTTTAAGTAAAGAATATAGGATTCATACAGTGTTTCAAGTCATCTTAACTCGAATTAAGGATTTCCCGGATCTTAGCTACCTTTTCTACACTAAGAACTGACTTGGAGAATCTCTTTGATCTGTTTTAACAAGTTATCATCTGTTTACAGTCATTTTCTCTGAATTATCCATGTTTTTAGGTAGTTTCCTATATTCTGCCTTCTGGTCCAAGTATAAGCTTTGCCCACTTTATCAAACAACTTGCTACACACTGTTATGAACTGAGGCAGCTCGGGAACATTGTCTCTCAACTGTGTTATAGAGTGTAGTACTACATTTCAGTGAAGTGTAAGGCTTTCCAAAGCTGCCAAACGTGTTTCTTTCTCTATTTCAATGGTATTCTGCCTTGTATAACACAGATTTACCACTCTAGTCTCCTTTAAGTAAAGAATATGGGATTCATACAGTGTTTCATGTCATCTTAACTCGAATTAAGGATTTCCCCGATCTTTGCTACCTTTACTACACAGAGAACTGACTGGAGAATCTCTTTCAGCTGTTCTAAACAAGTTCTCATCTGTTTACACTCATTTTCTCTGAATTATCCATGTTTTCATGTAGTTTCCTTTAAAGGAGACTAGTTTCCACTCTAGTCTCCTTCAAGTAAAGAATATAGGATTCATACAGTGTTTCATGTGATCTTAACTCGAATTAAGGATTTCCCGGATCTTAGCTACCTTTACTACACGAAGAACTGACCGGAGAATCTCTTTGATCTGTTTTAACAAGTTATCATCTGTTTACAGTCATTTTCTCTGAATTATCCATTTTTTCATGTAGTTTCCTATATTCTGACTTCTGGTCCAAGTATAAGCTTTGACCACTTTATCAAACAACTTCCTACACACTGTTATGAACTGAGGCAGCTCGGGAACATTGTCTCTCAACTGTGTTATAGAGTGTAGTACTACATTTCAGTGAAGTGTAAGGCTTTCCAAAGCTGCCGAACGTGTTTCTTTCTCTATTTCAATGGTCTTCTGCCTTGTATAAAACACATTTACCACTCTAGTCTCCTTAAATAAAGAATATAGGATTCATACAGTGTTGCATGTCATCTTAACTCGAATTAAGGATTTCCCGGATCTTAGCTACCTTTACTCCACTAAGAACTGACTGGAGAATCTCTTTAAGCTGTTCTAAACAAGTTCTCATCTGTTTAGAGTCATTTTCTCTGAATTATCCATGTTTTCATGTAGTTTCCTATATTCTGCCTTCTGGTCCAAGTATAAGCTTTGCCCACTTTATCAAACAACTTCCTACACACTGTTATGAACTGAGGCAGCTCGGGAACATTTTCTCTCAACTGTGTTATAGAGTGTAGTACTACATTTCAGTGAAGTGTAAGGCTTTCGAAAGCTGCCGAACGTGTTTCTTTCTCTATTTCAATGGTATTCTGCCTAGTATAACACACATTTACCACACTAGTCTCCTTTAAGTAAAGAATATAGGATTCATACAGTGTTTCAAGTCATCTTAACTCGAATTAAGGATTTCCCGGATCTTAGCTACCTTTTCTACACTAAGAACTGACTTGGAGAATCTCTTTGATCTGTTTTAACAAGTTATCATCTGTATACAGTCATTTTCTCTGAATTATCCATGTTTTCAGGTAGTTTCCTATATTCTGCCTTCTGGTCCAAGTATAAGCTTTGCCCACTTTATCAAACAACTTGCTACACACTGTTATGAACTGAGGCAGCTCGGGAACATTGTCTCTCAACTGTGTTATAGAGTGTAGTACTACATTTCAGTGAAGTGTAAGGCTTTCCAAAGCTGCCGAACGTGTTTCTTTCTCTATTTCAATGGTATTCTGCCTTGTATAACACAGATTTACCACTCTAGTCTCTTTTAAGTAAAGAATATGGGATTCATACAGTGTTTCATGTCATCTTAACTCGAATTAAGGATTTCCCCGATCTTTGCTACCTTTACTACACAAAGAACTGACTGGAGAATCTCTTTCAGCTGTTCTAAACAAGTTCTCATCTGTTTACACTCATTTTCTCTGAATTATCCATGTTTTCATGTAGTTTCCTTTAAAGGAGACTAGTTTCCACTCTAGTCTCCTTCAAGTAAAGAATATAGGATTCATACAGTGTTTCATGTGATCTTAACTCGAATTAAGGATTTCCCGGATCTTAGCTACCTTTACTACACGAAGAACTGACCGGAGAATCTCTTTGAGCTGTTCTAAACAAGTTCTCATCTGTTTACAGTCATTTTCTCTGAATTATCCATTTTTTCATGTAGTTTCCTATATTCTGACTTCTGGTCCAAGTATAAGCTTTGACCACTTTATCAAACAACTTCCTACACACTGTTATGAACTGAGGCAGCTCGGGAACATTGTCTGTCAACTGTGTTATAGAGTGTAGTACTACATTTCAGTGAAGTGTAAGGCTTTCCAAAGCTGCCGAACGTGTTTCTTTCTCTATTTCAATGGTATTCTGCCTTGTATAACACACATTTACCACTCTATTCTCCTTTAAGTAAAGAATATAGGATTCATACAGTGTTTCATGTCATCTTAACTCTAATTAAGGATTTCCCGGATCTTAGCTACCTTTTCTACACTAAGAACTGACTTGGAGAATTCTCTGAGCTGTTCTAAACAAGTTCTCATCTGTTTACACTCATTTTCTCTGAATTATCCATGTTTTCATGTAGTTTCCTTTAAAGGAGACTAGTTTCCACTCTAGTCTCCTTCAAGTAAAGAATATAGGATTCATACAGTGTTGCATGTCATCTTAACTCGAATTAAGGTTTTCCCGGATCTTAGCTACCTTTTCTACACTAAGAACTGACTGGAGAATCTCTTTAAGCTGTTCTAAACAAGTTCTCATCTGTTTACAGTCATTTTCTCTGAATTATCCATGTTTTCATGTAGTTTCCTATATTCTGCCTTCTGGTCCAAGTATAAGCTTTGCCCACTTTATCAAACAACTTCCTACAGACTGTTATGAACTGAGGCAGCTCAGGAAAATTGTCTCTCAACTGTGTTATAGAGTGTAGTACTACATTTCAGTGAAGTGTAAGGCTTTCCAAAGCTGCCGAACGTGTTTCTTTCTCTATTTCAATGGTATTCTGCCTTGTATAACACACATTTACCACTCTAGTCTCCTTTAAGTAAAGAATATAGGATTCATACAGTGTTGCATGTCATCTTAACTCGAATTAAGGATTTCCCGGATCTTAGCTACCTTTACTCCACTAAGAACTGACTGGAGAATCACTTTAAGCTGTTCTAAACAAGTTCTCATCTGTTTACTGTCATTTTCTCTGAATTATCCATGTTTTCATGTAGTTTCCTATATTCTGCCTTCTGGTCCAAGTATAAGCTTTGCCCACTTTATCAAACAACTTCCTACACACTGTTATGAACTGAGGCAGCTCGGGAACATTTTCTCTCAACTGTGTTATAGAGTGTAGTACTACATTTCAGTGAAGTGTAAGGCTTTCGAAAGTTGCCGAACGTGTTTCTTTCTCTATTTCAATGGTATTCTGCCTTGTATAACACACATTTACCACTCTAGTCTTTTTTAAGTAAAGAATATAGGATTCATACACTGTTTCATGTCATCTAAACTCGAATTAAGGATTTCCCCGATCTTAGCTACCTTTACTACACTAAGAACTGACTGGAGAATCTCTTTCAGCTGTTCTAAACAAGTTCTCATCTGTTTACAGTCATTTTCTCTGAATTATCCATGTTTTCATTAGTTTCCTATATTCTGCCTTCTGGTCCAAGTATAAGCTTTGCCCACTTTATCAAACAACTTCCTACACACTGTTATGAACTGAGGCAGCTCGGGAACATTGTCTCTCAACTGTGTTATAGAGTGTTGTACTACATTTCAGTGAAGTGTAAGGCTTTCCAAAGCTGCCGAACGTCTTTCTTTCTCTATTTCAATGGTATTCTGCCTTGTATAACACACATTTCCCACTCTAGTCTCCTTTAAGTAAAGAATATAGGATTCATACAGTGTTTCATGTCATCTTAACTCGAATTAAGGATTTCCCCGATCTTAGCTACCTTTACTACACTAAGAACTGACTGGAGAATCTCTTTCAGCTCTTCTAAACAAGTTCTCATCTGTTTTCACTCATTTTCTCTGAATTATCCATGTTTTCATGTAGTTTCCTTTAAAGGAGACTAGTTTCCACTCTAGTCTCCTTTAAGTAAAGAATATAGGATTCATACAGTGTTTCATGTGATCTTAACTCGAATTAAGGATTTCCCGGATCTTAGCTACCTTTACTACACTAAGAACTGACCGGAGAATCTCTTTCAGCTGTTCTAAACAAGTTCTCATCTGTTTACACTCATTTTCTCTGAATTATCCATGTTTTCATGTAGTTTCCTTTAAAGGAGACTAGTTTCCACTCTAGTCTCCTTCAAGTAAAGAATATAGGATTCATACAGTGTTTCATGTGATCTTAACTCGAATTAAGGATTTCCCGGATCTTAGCTACCTTTACTACACGAAGAACTGACCAGAGAATCTCTTTGAGCTGTTCTAAACAAGTTCTCATCTGTTTACAGTCATTTTCTCTGAATTATCCATTTTTTCATGTAGTTTCCTATATTCTGCCTTCTGGTCCAAGTATAAGCTTTCACCACTTTATCAAACAACTTCCTACACACTGTTATGAGCTGAGGCAGCTCGGGAACATTGTCTCTCAACTGTGTTATAGAGTGTAGTACTACATTTCAGTGAAGTGTAAGGCTTTCCAAAGCTGCCGAACGTGTTTCTTTCTCTATTTCAATGGTATTCTGCCTAGTATAACACACATTTACCACACTAGTCTCCTTTAAGTAAAGAATATAGGATTCATACAGTGTTTCAAGTCATCTTAACTCGAATTAAGGATTTCCCGGATCTTAGCTACCTTTTCTACACTAAGAACTGACTTGGAGAATCTCTTTGATCTGTTTTAACAAGTTATCATCTGTTTACAGTCATTTTCTCTAAATTATCCATGTTTTTAGGTAGTTTCCTATATTCTGCCTTCTGGTCCAAGTATAAGCTTTGCCCACTTTATCAAACAACTTGCTACACACTGTTATGAACTGAGGCAGCTCGGGAACATTGTCTCTCAACTGTGTTATAGAGTGTAGTACTACATTTCAGTGAAGTGTAAGGCTTTCCAAAGCTGCCAAACGTGTTTCTTTCTCTATTTCAATGGTATTCTGCCTTGTATAACACAGATTTACCACTCTAGTCTCCTTTAAGTAAAGAATATGGGATTCATACAGTGTTTCATGTCATCTTAACTCGAATTAAGGATTTCCCCGATCTTTGCTACCTTTACTACACAGAGAACTGACTGGAGAATCTCTTTCAGCTGTTCTAAACAAGTTCTCATCTGTTTACACTCATTTTCTCTGAATTATCCATGTTTTCATGTAGTTTCCTTTAAAGGAGACTAGTTTCCACTCTAGTCTCCTTCAAGTAAAGAATATAGGATTCATACAGTGTTTCATGTGATCTTAACTCGAATTAAGGATTTCCCGGATCTTAGCTACCTTTACTACACGAAGAACTGACCGGAGAATCTCTTTGATCTGTTTTAACAAGTTATCATCTGTTTACAGTCATTTTCTCTGAATTATCCATTTTTTCATGTAGTTTCCTATATTCTGACTTCTGGTCCAAGTATAAGCTTTGACCACTTTATCAAACAACTTCCTACACACTGTTATGAACTGAGGCAGCTCGGGAACATTGTCTCTCAACTGTGTTATAGAGTGTAGTACTACATTTCAGTGAAGTGTAAGGCTTTCCAAAGCTGCCGAACGTGTTTCTTTCTCTATTTCAATGGTCTTCTGCCTTGTATAAAACGCATTTACCACTCTAGTCTCCTTAAATAAAGAATATAGGATTCATACAGTGTTGCATGTCATCTTAACTCGAATTAAGGATTTCCCGGATCTTAGCTACCTTTACTCCACTAAGAACTGACTGGAGAATCTCTTTAAGCTGTTCTAAACAAGTTCTCATCTGTTTAGAGTCATTTTCTCTGAATTATCCATGTTTTCATGTAGTTTCCTATATTCTGCCTTCTGGTCCAAGTATAAGCTTTGCCCACTTTATCAAACAACTTCCTACACACTGTTATGAACTGAGGCAGCTCGGGAACATTTTCTCTCAACTGTGTTATAGAGTGTAGTACTACATTTCAGTGAAGTGTAAGGCTTTCGAAAGCTGCCGAACGTGTTTCTTTCTCTATTTCAATGGTATTCTGCCTAGTATAACACACATTTACCACACTAGTCTCCTTTAAGTAAAGAATATAGGATTCATACAGTGTTTCAAGTCATCTTAACTCGAATTAAGGATTTCCCGGATCTTAGCTACCTTTTCTACACTAAGAACTGACTTGGAGAATCTCTTTGATCTGTTTTAACAAGTTATCATCTGTTTACAGTCATTTTCTCTGAATTATCCATGTTTTCAGGTAGTTTCCTATATTCTGCCTTCTGGTCCAAGTATAAGCTTTGCCCACTTTATCAAACAACTTGCTACACACTGTTATGAACTGAGGCAGCTCGGGAACATTGTCTCTCAACTGTGTTATAGAGTGTAGTACTACATTTCAGTGAAGTGTAAGGCTTTCCAAAGCTGCCGAACGTGTTTCTTTCTCTATTTCAATGGTATTCTGCCTTGTATAACACAGATTTACCACTCTAGTCTCTTTTAAGTAAAGAATATGGGATTCATACAGTGTTTCATGTCATCTTAACTCGAATTAAGGATTTCCCCGATCTTTGCTACCTTTACTACACAAAGAACTGACTGGAGAATCTCTTTCAGCTGTTCTAAACAAGTTCTCATCTGTTTACACTCATTTTCTCTGAATTATCCATGTTTTCATGTAGTTTCCTTTAAAGGAGACTAGTTTCCACTCTAGTCTCCTTCAAGTAAAGAATATAGGATTCATACAGTGTTTCATGTGATCTTAACTCGAATTAAGGATTTCCCGGATCTTAGCTACCTTTACTACACGAAGAACTGACCGGAGAATCTCTTTGAGCTGTTCTAAACAAGTTCTCATCTGTTTACAGTCATTTTCTCTGAATTATCCATTTTTTCATGTAGTTTCCTATATTCTGACTTCTGGTCCAAGTATAAGCTTTGACCACTTTATCAAACAACTTCCTACACACTGTTATGAACTGAGGCAGCTCGGGAACATTGTCTGTCAACTGTGTTATAGAGTGTAGTACTACATTTCAGTGAAGTGTAAGGCTTTCCAAAGCTGCCGAACGTGTTTCTTTCTCTATTTCAATGGTATTCTGCCTTGTATAACACACATTTACCACTCTATTCTCCTTTAAGTAAAGAATATAGGATTCATACAGTGTTTCATGTCATCTTAACTCTAATTAAGGATTTCCCGGATCTTAGCTACCTTTTCTACACTAAGAACTGACTTGGAGAATTCTCTGAGCTGTTCTAAACAAGTTCTCATCTGTTTACACTCATTTTCTCTGAATTATCCATGTTTTCATGTAGTTTCCTTTAAAGGAGACTAGTTTCCACTCTAGTCTCCTTCAAGTTAAGAATATAGGATTCATACAGTGTTGCATGTCATCTTAACTCGAATTAAGGTTTTCCCGGATCTTAGCTACCTTTTCTACACTAAGAACTGACTGGAGAATCTCTTTAAGCTGTTCTAAACAAGTTCTCATCTGTTTACAGTCATTTTCTCTGAATTATCCATGTTTTCATGTAGTTTCCTATATTCTGCCTTCTGGTCCAAGTATAAGCTTTGCCCACTTTATCAAACAACTTCCTACAGACTGTTATGAACTGAGGCAGCTCAGGAAAATTGTCTCTCAACTGTGTTATAGAGTGTAGTACTACATTTCAGTGAAGTGTAAGGCTTTCCAAAGCTGCCGAACGTGTTTCTTTCTCTATTTCAATGGTATTCTGCCTTGTATAACACACATTTACCACTCTAGTCTCCTTTAAGTAAAGAATATAGGATTCATACAGTGTTGCATGTCATCTTAACTCGAATTAAGGATTTCCCGGATCTTAGCTACCTTTACTCCACTAAGAACTGACTGGAGAATCTCTTTAAGCTGTTCTAAACAAGTTCTCATCTGTTTACTGTCATTTTCTCTGAATTATCCATGTTTTCATGTAGTTTCCTATATTCTGCCTTCTGGTCCAAGTATAAGCTTTGCCCACTTTATCAAACAACTTCCTACACACTGTTATGAACTGAGGCAGCTCGGGAACATTTTCTCTCAACTGTGTTATAGAGTGTAGTACTACATTTCAGTGAAGTGTAAGGCTTTCGAAAGTTGCCGAACGTGTTTCTTTCTCTATTTCAATGGTATTCTGCCTTGTATAACACACATTTACCACTCTAGTCTTTTTTAAGTAAAGAATATAGGATTCATACACTGTTTCATGTCATCTAAACTCGAATTAAGGATTTCCCCGATCTTAGCTACCTTTACTACACTAAGAACTGACTGGAGAATCTCTTTCAGCTGTTCTAAACAAGTTCTCATCTGTTTACAGTCATTTTCTCTGAATTATCCATGTTTTCATTAGTTTCCTATATTCTGCCTTCTGGTCCAAGTATAAGCTTTGCCCACTTTATCAAACAACTTCCTACACACTGTTATGAACTGAGGCAGCTCGGGAACATTGTCTCTCAACTGTGTTATAGAGTGTTGTACTACATTTCAGTGAAGTGTAAGGCTTTCCAAAGCTGCCGAACGTGTTTCTTTCTCTATTTCAATGGTATTCTGCCTTGTATAACACACATTTACCACTCTAGTCTCCTTTAAGTAAAGAATATAGGATTCCTACAGTGTTTCATGTCATCTTAACTCGAATTAAGGATTTCCCGGATCTTAGCTACCTTTTCAACACTAAGAACTGACTTGGAGAATTCTCTGAGCTGTTCTAAACAAGTTCTCATCTGTTTACAGTCATTTTCTCTGAATTGTCCATGTTTTCATGTAGTTTCCTATATTCTGCCTTCTGTTCCAAGTATAAGCTTTGCCAACTTTATCAAACAACTTCCTACACACTGTTATGAACTGAGGCAGCTCGGGAACATTGTTTCTCAACTGTGTTATAGAGTGTAGTACTACATTTCAGTGAAGTGTAAGGCTTTCCAAAGCTGCCGAACGTGTTTCTTTCTCTATTTCAATGGTATTCTGCCTTGTATAACACACATTTACCACTCTAGTCTCCTTTAAGTAAAGAATATAGGATTCATACAGTGTTTCATGTCATCTTAACTCGAATTAAGGATTTCCCTGATCTTAGCTACCTTTACTACACTAAGAACTGACTGGAGAATCTCTTTCAGCTGTTCTAAACAAGTTCTCATCTGTTTACACTCATTTTCTCTGAATTATCCATGTTTTCATGTAGTTTCCTTTAAAGGAGACTAGTTTCCACTCTAGTCTCCTTCAAGTAAAGAATATAGGGTTCATACAGTGTTTCATGTGATCTTAACTCGAATTAAGGATTTCCCGGATCTTAGCTACCTTTACTACACGAAGAACTGACCAGAGAATCTCTTTGAGCTGTTCTAAACAAGTTCTCATCTGTTTACAGTCATTTTCTCTGAATTATCCATTTTTTCATGTAGTTTCCTATATTCTGCCTTCTGGTCCAAGTATAAGCTTTGACCACTTTATCAAACAACTTCCTACACACTGTTATGAACTGAGGCAGCTCGGGAACATTGTCTCTCAACTGTGTTATAGAGTGTAGTACTACATTTCAGTGAAGTGTAAGGCTTTCCAAAGCTGCCGAACGTGTTTCTTTCTCTATTTCAATGGTATTCTGCCTTGTATAACACACATTTACCACTCTATTCTCCTTTAAGTAAAGAATATAGGATTCATACAGTGTTTCATGTCATCTTAACTCGAATTAAGGATTTCCAGGATCTTAGCTACCTTTTCTACACTAAGAACTGACTTGGAGAATTCTCTGAGCTGTTCTAAACAAGTTCTCATCTGTTTACAGTCATTTTCTCTGAATTGTCCATGTTTTCATGTAGTTTCCTATATTCTGCCTTCTGGTCCAAGTATAAGCTTTGCCCACTTTATCAAACAACTTCCTACACACTGTTATGAACTGAGGCAGCTCGGGAACATTGTCTCTCAACTGTGTTATAGAGTGTAGTACTACATTTCAGTGAAGTGTAAGGCTTTCCAAAGCTGCCGAACGTGTTTCTTTCTCTATTTCAATGGTATTCTGCCTTGTATAACACACATTTACCACTCTAGTCTTTTTTAAGTAAAGAATATAGGATTCATACACTGTTTCATGTCATCTAAACTCGAATTAAGGATTTCCCCGATCTTAGCTACCTTTACTACACTAAGAACTGACTGGAGAATCTCTTTCAGCTGTTCTAAACAAGTTCTCATCTGTTTACAGTCATTTTCTCTGAATTGTCCATGTTTTCATGTAGTTTCCTATATTCTGCCTTCTGGTCCAAGTATAAGCTTTGCCCACTTTATCAAACAACTTCCTACACACTGTTATGAACTGAGGCAGCTCGGGAACATTGTCTCTCAACTGTGTTATAGAGTGTAGTACTACATTTCAGTGAAGTGTAAGGCTTTCCAAAGCTGCCGAACGTGTTTCTTTCTCTATTTCAATGGTATTTTGCCTTGTATAAAACACATTTACCACTCTAGTCTCCTTAAATAAAGAATATAGGATTCATACAGTGTTGCCTGTCATCTTAACTCGAATTAAGGATTTCCCGGATCTTAGCTACCTTTACTCCACTAAGAACTGACTGGAGAATCTCTTTAAGCTGTTCTAAACAAGTTCTCATCTGTTTAGAGTCATTTTCTCTGAATTATCCATGTTTTCATGTAGTTTCCTATATTCTGCCTTCTGGTCCAAGTATAAGCTTTGCCCACTTTATCAAACAACTTCCTACACACTGTTATGAACTGAGGCAGCTCGGGAACATTTTCTCTCAACTGTGTTATAGAGTGTAGTACTACATTTCAGTGAAGTGTAAGGCTTTCGAAAGTTGCCGAACGTGTTTCTTTCTCTATTTCAATGGTATTCTGCCTTGTATAACACACATTTACCACTCTAGTCTTTTTTAAGTAAAGAATATAGGATTCATACACTGTTTCATGTCATCTAAACTCGAATTAAGGATTTCCCCGATCTTAGCTACCTTTACTACACTAAGAACTGACTGGAGAATCTCTTTCAGCTGTTCTAAACAAGTTCTCATCTGTTTAGAGTCATTTTCTCTGAATTATCCATGTTTTCATTAGTTTCCTATATTCTGCCTTCTGGTCCAAGTATAAGCTTTGCCCACTTTATCAAACAACTTCCTACACACTGTTATGAACTGAGGCAGCTCGGGAACATTGTCTCTCAACTGTGTTATAGAGTGTAGTACTACATTTCAGTGAAGTGTAAGGCTTTCCAAAGCTGCCGAACGTGTTTCTTTCTCTATTTCAATGGTATTCTGCCTTGTATAACACACATTTACCACTCTAGTCTCCTTTAAGTAAAGAATATAGGATTCCTACAGTGTTTCATGTCATCTTAACTCGAATTAATGATTTCCCGGATCTTAGCTACCTTTTCAACACTAAGAACTGACTTGGAGAATTCTCTGAGCTGTTCTAAACAAGTTCTCATCTGTTTACAGTCATTTTCTCTGAATTGTCCATGTTTTCATGTAGTTTCCTATATTCTGCCTTCTGTTCCAAGTATAAGCTTTGCCAACTTTATCAAACAACTTCCTACACACTGTTATGAACTGAGGCAGCTCGGGAACATTGTCTCTCAACTGTGTTATAGAGTGTAGTACTACATTTCAGTGAAGTGTAAGGCTTTCCAAAGCTGCCGAACGTGTTTCTTTCTCTATTTCAATGGTATTCTGCCTTGGATAACACACATTTACCACTCTAGTCTTTTTTAAGTAAAGAATATAGGATTCATACACTGTTTCATGTCATCTAAACTCGAATTAAGGATTTCCCCGATCTTAGCTACCTTTACTACACTAAGAACTGACTGGAGAATCTCTTTCAGCTGTTCTAAACAAGTTTCTCATCTGTTTACAGTCATTTTCTCTGAATTGTCCATGTTTTCATGTAGTTTCCTATATTCTGCCTTCTGGTCCAAGTATAAGCTTTGCCCACTTTATCAAACAACTTCCTACACACTGTTATGAACTGAGGCAGCTCGGGAACATTGTCTCTCAACTGTGTTATAGAGTGTAGTACTACATTTCAGTGAAGTGTAAGGCTTTCCAAAGCTGCCGAACGTGTTTCTTTCTCTATTTCAATGGTATTCTGCCTTGTATAACACACATTTACCACTCTAGTCTCCTTTAAGTAAAGAATATAGGATTCCTACAGTGTTTCATGTCATCTTAACTCGAATTAATGATTTCCCCGATCTTAGCTACCTTTACTACACTAAGAACTGACTTGGAGAATTCTCTGAGCTGTTCTAAACAAGTTCTCATCTGTTTACAGTCATTTTCTCTGAATTGTCCATGTTTTCATGTAGTTTCCTATATTCTGCCTTCTGGTCCAAGTATAAGCTTTGCCAATTTTATCAAACAACTTCCTACACACTGTTATGAACTGAAGCAGCTCGGGAACATTGTCTCTCAACTGTGTTATAGAGTGTAGTACTACATTTCAGTGAAGTGTAAGGCTTTCCAAAGCTGCCGAACGTGTTTCTTTCTCTATTTCAATGGTATTCTGCCTTGTATAACACACATTTACCACTCTAGTCTCCTTTAAGTAAAGAATATAGGATTCATACAGTGTTTCATGTCATCTTAACTCGAATTAAGGATTTCCCTGATCTTAGCTACCTTTACTACACTAAGAACTGACTGGAGAATCTCTTTCAGCTGTTCTAAACAATTTCTCATCTGTTTATACTCATTTTCTCTGAATTATCCATGTTTTCATGTAGTTTCCTTTAAAGGAGACTAGTTTCCACTCTAGTCTCCTTTAAGTAAAGAATATAGGATTCATACAGTGTTTCATGTGGTCTTAACTCGAATTAAGGATTTCCCGGATCTTAGCTACCTTTACTACAATAAGAACTGACCGGAGAATCTCTTTGAGCTGTTCTAAACAAATTCTCATCTGTTTACAGTCATTTTCTCTGAATTATCCATGTTTTCATGTAAGTTCCTATATTCTGCCTTCTGGTCCAAGTATAAGCTTTGCCCACTTTATCAAACAACTTCCTACACACTGTTATGAACTGAGGCAGCTCGGGAACATTGTCTCTCAACTGTGTTATAGAGTGTAGTACTACATTTCAGTGAAGTGTAAGGCTTTCCAAAGCTGCCGAACGTGTTTCTTTCTCTATTTCAATGGTATTCTGCCTTGTATAACACACATTTACCACTCTAGTCTGCTTTAAGTAAAGAATATAGGATTCATACACTGTTTCATGTCATCTTAACTCGAATTAAGGATTTCCCCGAACTTAGCTACCTTTTCTACACTAAGAACTGACTTGGAGAATTTTTTTGAGCTCTTCTAAACAATTTGTCATCTCTTTACAGTCATTTTCTCTGAATTATCCATGTTTTCATGTACTTTCCTATATTCTGCCTTCTGGTCCAAGTATAAGCTTTGCCCACTTTATCAAACAACTTCCCACACACTGTTATGAACTGAGGCAGCTCGGGAACATTGTCTCTCAACTGTGTTATAGAGTGTAGTACTACATTTCAGTGAAGTGTAAGGCTTTCCAAAGCTGCCGAACGTGTTTCTTTCTCTATTTCAATGGTATTCTGCCTTGTATAACACACATTTACCACTCTAGTCTCATTTAGGAAAAGAATATAGGATTCCTACAGTGTTTCATGTCATCTTAACTCGAATTAAGGATTTCCCCGATCTTAGCTACCTTTACTACACTAAGAACTGACTGAAGAATCTCTTTCAGCTGTTCTAAACAAGTTCTCATCTGTTTACACACATTTTCTCTGAATTATCCATGTTTTCATGTAGTTTCCTTTAAAGGAGACTAGTTTCCACTCTAGTCTCCTTCAAGTAAAGAATATAGGATTCATACAGTGTTTCATGTGATCTTAACTCGAATTAAGGATTTCCCGAATCTTAGCTACCTTTACTACACTAAGAACTGACCGGAGAATCTCTTTGAGTTGTTCTAAACAAGTTCTCATCTGTTTACAGTCATTTTCTCTGAATTATCCATGTTTTCATGCAGTTTCCTATATTCTGCCTTCTGATCCAAGTATAAGCTTTGCCCACTTTATCAAACAACTCCCTCCACACTGTTATGAACTGAGGTAGCTCGGGAACATTGTCTCTCAACTGTGTTCTAGAGTGTAGTACTACATTTCAGTGAAGTTTAAGGCTTTCCAAAGCTGCCGAACGTGTTTCTATCTCTATTTCAATGGTATTCTGCCTTGTATAACACACATTTACCACTCTATTCTCCTTTAAGTAAAGAATATAGGATTCATACAGTGTTTCATGTCATCTTAACTCGAATTAAGGATTTCCAGGATCTTAGCTACCTTTTCTACACTAAGAACTGACTTGGAGAATTCTCTGAGCTGTTCTAAACAAGTTCTCATCTGTTTACAGTCATTTTCTCTGAATTGTCCATGTTTTCATGTAGTTTCCTATATTCTGCCTTCTGGTCCAAGTATAAGCTTTGCCCACTTTATCAAACAACTTCCTACACACTGTTATGAACTGAGGCAGCTCGGGAACATTGTCTCTCAACTGTGTTATAGAGTGTAGTACTACATTTCAGTGAAGTGTAAGGCTTTCCAAAGCTGCCGAACGTGTTTCTTTCTCTATTTCAATGGTATTCTGCCTTGTATAACACACATTTACCACTCTAGTCTTTTTTAAGTAAAGAATATAGGATTCATACACTGTTTCATGTCATCTAAACTCGAATTAAGGATTTCCCCGATCTTAGCTAGCTTTACTACACTAAGAACTGACTGGAGAATCTCTTTCAGCTGTTCTAAACAAGTTCTCATCTGTTTACAGTCATTTTCTCTGAATTGTCCATGTTTTCATGTAGTTTCCTATATTCTGCCTTCTGGTCCAAGTATAAGCTTTGCCCACTTTATCAAACAACTTCCTACACACTGTTATGAACTGAGGCAGCTCGGGAACATTGTCTCTCAACTGTGTTATAGAGTGTAGTACTACATTTCAGTGAAGTGTAAGGCTTTCCAAAGCTGCCGAACGTGTTTCTTTCTCTATTTCAATGGTATTTTGCCTTGTATAAAACACATTTACCACACTAGTCTCCTTAAATAAAGAATATAGGATTCATACAGTGTTGCCTGTCATCTTAACTCGAATTAAGGATTTCCCGGATCTTAGCTACCTTTACTCCACTAAGAACTGACTGGAGAATCTCTTTAAGCTGTTCTAAACAAGTTCTCATCTGTTTAGAGTCATTTTCTCTGAATTATCCATGTTTTCATGTAGTTTCCTATATTCTGCCTTCTGGTCCAAGTATAAGCTTTGCCCACTTTATCAAACAACTTCCTACACACTGTTATGAACTGAGGCAGCTCGGGAACATTTTCTCTCAACTGTGTTATAGAGTGTAGTACTACATTTCAGTGAAGTGTAAGGCTTTCGAAAGTTGCCGAACGTGTTTCTTTCTCTATTTCAATGGTATTCTGCCTTGTATAACACACATTTACCACTCTAGTCTTTTTTAAGTAAAGAATATAGGATTCATACACTGTTTCATGTCATCTAAACTCGAATTAAGGATTTCCCCGATCTTAGCTACCTTTACTACACTAAGAACTGACTGGAGAATCTCTTTCAGCTGTTCTAAACAAGTTCTCATCTGTTTAGAGTCATTTTCTCTGAATTATCCATGTTTTCATTAGTTTCCTATATTCTGCCTTCTGGTCCAAGTATAAGCTTTGCCCACTTTATCAAACAACTTCCTACACACTGTTATGAACTGAGGCAGCTCGGGAACATTGTCTCTCAACTGTGTTATAGAGTGTAGTACTACATTTCAGTGAAGTGTAAGGCTTTCCAAAGCTGCCGAACGTGTTTCTTTCTCTATTTCAATAGTATTCTGCCTTGTATAACACACATTTACCACTCTAGTCTCCTTTAAGTAAAGAATATAGGATTCCTACAGTGTTTCATGTCATCTTAACTCGAATTAAGGATTTCCCGGATCTTAGCTACCTTTTCAACACTAAGAACTGACTTGGAGAATTCTCTGAGCTGTTCTAAACAAGTTCTCATCTGTTTACAGTCATTTTCTCTGAATTGTCCATGTTTTCATGTAGTTTCCTATATTCTGCCTTCTGTTCCAAGTATAAGCTTTGCCAACTTTATCAAACAACTTCCTACACACTGTTATGAACTGAGGCAACTCGGGAACATTGTCTCTCAACTGTGTTATAGAGTGTAGTACTACATTTCAGTGAAGTGTAAGGCTTTCCAAAGCTGCCGAACGTGTTTCTTTCTCTATTTCAATGGTATTCTGCCTTGTATAACACACATTTACCACTCTAGTCTCCTTTAAGTAAAGAATATAGGATTCATACAGTGTTTCATGTCATCTTAACTCGAATTAAGGATTTCCCTGATCTTAGCTACCTTTACTACACTAAGAACTGACTTGGAGAATTCTCTGAGCTGTTCTAAACAAGTTCTCATCTGTTTACAGTCATTTTCTCTGAATTGTCCATGTTTTCATGTAGTTTCCTATATTCAGCCTTCTGGTCCAAGTATAAGCTTTGCCCACTTTATCAAACAACTTCCTACACACTGTTATGAACTGAGGCAGCTCGGGAACATTATCTCTCAACTGTGTTATAGAGTGTAGTACTACATTTCAGTGAAGTGTAAGGCTTTCCAAAGCTGCCGAACGTGTTTCTTTCTCTATTTCAATGGTATTCTGCCTTGTATAACACACATTTACCACTCTAGTCTTTTTTAAGTAAAGAATATAGGATTCATACACTGTTTCATGTCATCTAAACTCGAATTAAGGATTTCCCCGATCTTAGCTACCTTTACTACACTAAGAACTGACTGGAGAATCTCTTTCAGCTGTTCTAAACAAGTTCTCATCTGTTTATACTCATTTTCTCTGAATTATCCATGTTTTCATGTAGTTTCCTTTAAAGGAGACTAGTTTCCACTCTAGTCTCCTTTAAGTAAAGAATATAGGATTCATACAGTGTTTCATGTGGTCTTAACTCGAATTAAGGATTTCCCGGATCTTAGCTACCTTTACTACAATAAGAACTGACCGGAGAATCTCTTTGAGCTGTTCTAAACAAGTTCTCATCTGTTTACAGTCATTTTCTATGAATTATCCATGTTTTCATGTAAGTTCCTATATTCTGCCTTCTGGTCCAAGTATAAGCTTTGCCCACTTTATCAAACAACTTCCTACACACTGTTATGAACTGAGGCAGCTCGGGAACATTGTCTCTCAACTGTGTTATAGAGTGTAGTACTACATTTCAGTGAAGTGTAAGGCTTTCCAAAGCTGCCGAACGTGTTTCTTTCTCTATTTCAATGGTATTCTGCCTTGTATAACACACATTTACCACTCTAGTCTGCTTTAAGTAAAGAATATAGGATTCATACAGTGTTTCATGTCATCTTAACTCGAATTAAGGATTTCCCCGAACTTAGCTACCTTTTCTACACTAAGAACTGACTTGGAGAATTTTTTTGAGCTCTTCTAAACAATTTGTCATCTGTTTACAGTCATTTTCTCTGAATTATCCATGTTTTCATGTACTTTCCTATATTCTGCCTTCTGGTCCAAGTATAAGCTTTGCGCACTTTATCAAACAACTTCCCACACACTGTTATGAACTGAGGCAGCTCGGGAACATTGTCTCTCAACTGTGTTATAGAGTGTAGTACTACATTTCAGTGAAGTGTAAGGCTTTCCAAAGCTGCCGAACGTGTTTCTTTCTCTATTTCAATGGTATTCTGCCTTGTATAACACACATTTACCACTCTAGTCTCCTTTAGGAAAAGAATATAGGATTCCTACAGTGTTTCATGTCATCTTAACTCGAATTAAGGATTTCCCCGATCTTAGCTACCTTTACTACACTAAGAACTGACTGAAGAATCTCTTTCAGCTGTTCTAAACAAGTTCTCATCTGTTTACACTCATTTTCTCTGAATTATCCATGTTTTCATGTAGTTTCCTTTAAAGGAGACTAGTTTCCACTCTAGTCTCCTTCAAGTAAAGAATATAGGATTCATACAGTGTTTCATGTGATCTTAACTCGAATTAAGGATTTCCCGAATCTTAGCTACCTTTACTACACTAAGAACTGACCGGAGAATCTCTTTGAGTTGTTCTAAACAAGTTCTCATCTGTTTACAGTCATTTTCTCTGAATTATCCATGTTTTCATGCAGTTTCCTATATTCTGCCTTCTGATCCAAGTATAAGCTTTGCCCACTTTATCAAACAACTCCCTCCACACTGTTATGAACTGAGGTAGCTCGGGAACATTGTCTCTCAACTGTGTTCTAGAGTGTAGTACTACATTTCAGTGAAGTGTAAGGCTTTCCAAAGCTGCCGAACGTGTTTCTTTCTCTATTTCAATGGTATTCTGCCTTCTATAACACACATTTACCACTGTAGTCTCTTTTAAGTAAAGAATATAGGATTCATACACTGTTTCATGTCATCTTAACTCGAATTAAGGATTTCCCCGATCTTAGCTACCTTTACTACACTAAGAACTGACTGGAGAATCTCTTTCAGCTGTTCTAAACAAGTTCTCATCTGTTTACACTCATTTTCTCTGAATTATCCATGTTTTCATGTAGTTTCCTTTAAAGGAGACTAGTTTCCACTCTAGTCTCCTTTAAGTAAAGAATATAGGATTCATACAGTGTTTCATGTGATCTTAACTCGAATTAAGGATTTCCCGGATCTTAGCTACCTTTACTACAATAAGAACTGACCGGAGAATCTCTTTGAGCTGTTCTAAACAAGTTCTCATCTGTTTACAGTCATTTTCTATGAATTATCCAAGTTTTCATGTAGTTTCCTATATTCTGCCGTCTGGTCCAAGTATAAGCTTTGACCACTTTATCAAACAACTTCCTACACACTGTTATGAACTGAGGTAGCTCGGGAACATTGTCTCTCAACTGTGTTATAGAGTGTAGTACTACATTTCAGTGAAGTGTAAGGCTTTCCAAAGCTGCAGAACATGTTTCTTTCTCTATTTCAATGGTATTCTGCCTTGTATAACACACATTTACCACTCTAGTCTCCTTTAAGTAAAGAATATAGGATTCATACAGTGTTTCATGTCATCTTAACTCGAATTAAGGATTTCCCCGATCTTAGCTACCTTTACTACACTAAGAACTGACTGGAGAATCTCTTTCAGCTGTTCTAAACAAGTTCTCATCTGTTTACAGTCATTTTCTCTGAATTATCCATGTTTTCATGAAGTTTCCTATATTCTGCCTTCTGGTCCAAGTATAAGCTTTGCCCACTTTATCAAACAACTTCCTACACACTGTTATGAACTGAGGCAGCTCGAGAACATTTTCTCTCGACTGTGTTATAGAGTGTAGTACTACATTTCAGTGAAGTGTAAGGCTTTCCAAAGCTGCCGAACGTGTTTCTTTCTCTATTTCAATGGTATTCTGCCTTGTATAACACACATTTACCACTCTAGTCTCCTTTAAGTAAAGAATATAGGATTCATACAGTGTTTCATGTCATCTTAACTCGAATTAAGGATTTCCCGGATCTTAGCCACCTTTTCTACACTAAGAACTGACTTGGAGAATCTCTTTGAGCTGTTCTAAACAAGTTCTCATCTGTTTACAGTCATTTTCTCTGAATTATCCATGTTTTCAGGTAGTTTCCTATATTCTGCCTTCTGGTCCAAGTATAAGCTTTGCCCACTTTATCAAACAACTTCCTACACACTGTTATGAACTGAGGCAGCTCGGGAACATTGTCTCTCAACTGTGTTATAGAGTGTAGTACTACATTTCAGTGAAGTTTAAGGCTTATCAAGCTGCCGAACGTTTTTCTTTCTCAATTTCAATGGTATTCTGCCTTGTATAACACACATTTACCACTCTAGTCTCCTTTAAGTAAAGAATATAGGATTCCTACAGTGTTTCATGTCATCTTAACTGGAATTAAGGATTTCCCGGATCTTAGCTACCTTTTCTACACTAAGAACTGACTTGGAGAATTCTCTGAGCTGTTCTAAACAAGTTCTCATCTGTTTACAGTCATTTTCTCTGAATTATCCATGTTTTCATGTAGTTTCCTATATTCTGCCTTCTGGTCCAAGTATAAGCTTTGCCCACTTTATCAAACAACTTCCCACACACTGTTATGAACTGAGGCACCTCGGGAGCATTGTCTCTCAACTGTGTTATAGAGTGTAGTACTAAATTTCAGTGAAGTGTAAGGCTTTCCAAAGCTGCCGAACGTGTTTCTTTCTCTATTTCAATGGTATTCTGCCTTGTATAACACACATTTACCACTCTAGTCTCCTTTAAGTAAAGAATATAGGATTCATACAGTGTTTCATGTCATCTTAACTCGAATTAAGGATTTCCCGGATCTTAGCTACCTTTTCTAAACTAAGAACTGAGTTGGAGAATCTCTTTGAGCTGTTCTAAACAAGTTCTCATAGGTTTAGAGTCATTTTCTCTGAATTATCCATGTTTTCATGTAGTTTCCTATATTCTGCCTTCTGGTCCAAGTATAAGCTTTGCCCACTTTATCAAACAACTTCCTACACACTGTTATGAACTGAGGCAGCTCGGGAACATTGTCTCTCAACTGTGTTATAGAGTGTAGTACTACATTTCAGTGAAGTGTAAGGCTTTTTAAAGCTGCCGAACGTGTTTCTTTCTCTATTTCAATGGTATTCTGCCTTGTATAACACACATTTACCACTCCAGTCTCCTTTAAGTAAAGAATATAGGATTCATACAGTGTTTCATGTCATCTTAACTCGAATTAAGGATTTCCCCGATCTTAGCTACCTTTACTACACTAAGAACTGACTGGAGAATCTCTTTCAGCTGTTCTAAACAAGTTCTCATCTGTTTACACTCATTTTCTCTGAATTATCCATGTTTTCATGTAGTTTACTTTAAAGGAGACTAGTTTCCACTCTAGTCTCCTTCAAGTAAAGAATATAGGATTCATACAGTGTTTCATGTGATCTTAACTCGAATTAAGGATTTCCCGAATCTTAGCTACCTTTACTACACTAAGAACTGACCGGAGAATCTCTTTGAGTTGTTCTAAACAAGTTCTCATCTGTTTACAGTCATTTTCTCTGAATTATCCATGTTTTCATGCAGTTTCCTATATTCTGCCTTCTGATCCAAGTATAAGCTTTGCCCACTTTATCAAACAACTCCCTCCACACTGTTATGAACTGAGGTAGCTCGGGAACATTGTCTCTCAACTGTGTTCTAGAGTGTAGTACTACATTTCAGTGAAGTGTAAGGCTTTCCAAAGCTGCCGAACGTGTTTCTTTCTCTATTTCAATGGTATTCTGCCTTCTATAACACACATTTACCACTGTAGTCTCTTTTAAGTAAAGAATATAGGATTCATACACTGTTTCATGTCATCTTAACTCGAATTAAGGATTTCCCCGATCTTAGCTACCTTTACTACACTAAGAACTGACTGGAGAATCTCTTTCAGCTGTTCTAAACAAGTTCTCATCTGTTTACACTCATTTTCTCTGAATTATCCATGTTTTCATGTAGTTTCCTTTAAAGGAGACTAGTTTCCACTCTAGTCTCCTTTAAGTAAAGAATATAGGATTCATACAGTGTTTCATGTGATCTTAACTCGAATTAAGGATTTCCCGGATCTTAGCTACCTTTACTACAATAAGAACTGACCGGAGAATCTCTTTGAGCTGTTCTAAACAAGTTCTCATCTGTTTACAGTCATTTTCTATGAATTATCCAAGTTTTCATGTAGTTTCCTATATTCTGCCGTCTGGTCCAAGTATAAGCTTTGACCACTTTATCAAACAACTTCCTACACACTGTTATGAACTGAGGTAGCTCGGGAACATTGTCTCTCAACTGTGTTATAGAGTGTAGTACTACATTTCAGTGAAGTGTAAGGCTTTCCAAAGCTGCAGAACATGTTTCTTTCTCTATTTCAATGGTATTCTGCCTTGTATAACACACATTTACCACTCTAGTCTCCTTTAAGTAAAGAATATAGGATTCATACAGTGTTTCATGTCATCTTAACTCGAATTAAGGATTTCCCCGATCTTAGCTACCTTTACTACACTAAGAACTGACTGGAGAATCTCTTTCAGCTGTTCTAAACAAGTTCTCATCTGTTTACAGTCATTTTCTCTGAATTATCCATGTTTTCATGAAGTTTCCTATATTCTGCCTTCTGGTCCAAGTATAAGCTTTGCCCACTTTATCAAACAACTTCCTACACACTGTTATGAACTGAGGCAGCTCGAGAACATTTTCTCTCGACTGTGTTATAGAGTGTAGTACTACATTTCAGTGAAGTGTAAGGCTTTCCAAAGCTGCCGAACGTGTTTCTTTCTCTATTTCAATGGTATTCTGCCTTGTATAACACACATTTACCACTCTAGTCTCCTTTAAGTAAAGAATATAGGATTCATACAGTGTTTCATGTCATCTTAACTCGAATTAAGGATTTCCCGGATCTTAGCCACCTTTTCTACACTAAGAACTGACTTGGAGAATCTCTTTGAGCTGTTCTAAACAAGTTCTCATCTGTTTACAGTCATTTTCTCTGAATTATCCATGTTTTCAGGTAGTTTCCTATATTCTGCCTTCTGGTCCAAGTATAAGCTTTGCCCACTTTATCAAACAACTTCCTACACACTGTTATGAACTGAGGCAGCTCGGGAACATTGTCTCTCAACTGTGTTATAGAGTGTAGTACTACATTTCAGTGAAGTTTAAGGCTTATCAAGCTGCCGAACGTTTTTCTTTCTCAATTTCAATGGTATTCTGCCTTGTATAACACACATTTACCACTCTAGTCTCCTTTAAGTAAAGAATATAGGATTCCTACAGTGTTTCATGTCATCTTAACTGGAATTAAGGATTTCCCGGATCTTAGCTACCTTTTCTACACTAAGAACTGACTTGGAGAATTCTCTGAGCTGTTCTAAACAAGTTCTCATCTGTTTACAGTCATTTTCTCTGAATTATCCATGTTTTCATGTAGTTTCCTATATTCTGCCTTCTGGTCCAAGTATAAGCTTTGCCCACTTTATCAAACAACTTCCCACACACTGTTATGAACTGAGGCACCTCGGGAGCATTGTCTCTCAACTGTGTTATAGAGTGTAGTACTAAATTTCAGTGAAGTGTAAGGCTTTCCAAAGCTGCCGAACGTGTTTCTTTCTCTATTTCAATGGTATTCTGCCTTGTATAACACACATTTACCACTCTAGTCTCCTTTAAGTAAAGAATATAGGATTCATACAGTGTTTCATGTCATCTTAACTCGAATTAAGGATTTCCCGGATCTTAGCTACCTTTTCTAAACTAAGAACTGAGTTGGAGAGTCTCTTTGAGCTGTTCTAAACAAGTTCTCATAGGTTTAGAGTCATTTTCTCTGAATTATCCATGTTTTCATGTAGTTTCCTATATTCTGCCTTCTGGTCCAAGTATAAGCTTTGCCCACTTTATCAAACAACTTCCTACACACTGTTATGAACTGAGGCAGCTCGGGAACATTGTCTCTCAACTGTGTTATAGAGTGTAGTACTACATTTCAGTGAAGTGTAAGGCTTTTTAAAGCTGCCGAACGTGTTTCTTTCTCTATTTCAATGGTATTCTGCCTTGTATAACACACATTTACCACTCCAGTCTCCTTTAAGTAAAGAATATAGGATTCATACAGTGTTTCATGTCATCTTAACTCGAATTAAGGATTTCCCCGATCTTAGCTACCTTTACTACACTAAGAACTGACTGGAGAATCTCTTTCAGCTGTTCTAAACAAGTTCTCATCTGTTTACACTCATTTTCTCTGAATTATCCATGTTTTCATGTAGTTTCCTTTAAAGGAGACTAGTATCCACTCTAGTCTCCTTTAAGTAAAGAATATAGGAATCATACAGTGTTTAATGTGATCTTAACTCGAATTAAGGATTTCCCGGATCTTAGCTACCTTTACTACACTAAGAACTGACTTGGAGAATTTTTTTGAGCTCTTCTAAACAAGTTGTCATCTGTTTACAGTCATTTTCTCTGAATTATCCATGTTTTCATGCAGTTTCCTATATTCTGCCTTCTGATCCAAGTATAAGCTTTGCCCACTTTTTCAAACAACTTCCTACACACTGTTATGAACTGAGGTAGCTCGGGAACATTGTCTCTCAACTGTGTTATAGAGTGTAGTACTACATTTCAGTGAAGTGTAAGGCTTTCCAAACCTGCAGAACATGTTTCTTTCTCTATTTCAATGGTATTCTGCCTTGTATAACACACATTTACCACTCTAGTCTCCTTTAAGTAAAGAATATAGGATTCATACAGTGTTTCATGTCATCTTAACTCGAATTAAGGATTTCCCCGATCTTAGCTACCTTTACTACACTAAGAACTGACTGGAGAATATCTTTCAGCTGTTCTAAACAAATTCTCATCTGTTTACAGTCATTTTCTCTGAATTATCCATGTTTTCATGAAGTTTCCTATATTCTGCCTTCTGGTCCAAGTATAAGCTTTGCCCACTTTATCAAACAATTTCCTACACACTGTTATGAACTGAGGCAGCTCGAGAACATTTTCTCTCGACTGTGTTATAGAGTGTAGTACTACATTTCAGTGAAGTGTAAGGCTTTCCAAAGCTGCCGAACGTGTTTCTTTCTCTATTTCAATGGTATTCTGCCTTGTATAACACACATTTACCACTCTAGTCTCCTTTAAGTAAAGAATATAGGATTCATACAGTGTTTCATGTCATCTTAACTCGAATTAAGGATTTCCCGGATCTTAGCCACCTTTTCTACACTAAGAACTGACTTGGAGAATCTCTTTGAGCTGTTCTAAACAAGTTCTCATCTGTTTACAGTCATTTTCTCTGAATTATCCATGTTTTCAGGTAGTTTCCTATATTCTGCCTTCTGGTCCAAGTATAAGCTTGGCCCACTTTATCAAACAACTTCCTACACACTGTTATGAACTGAGGCAGCTCGGGAACATTGTCTCTCAACTGTGTTATAGAGTGTAGTACTACATTTCAGTGAAGTGTAAGGCTTTCCAAAGCTGCCGAACGTGTTTCTTTCTCTATTTCAATGGTATTCTGCCTTGTATAACACACATTTACCACTCTAGTCTTCTTTAAGTAAAGAATATAGGATTCATACAGTGTTTCATGTCATCTTAACTCGAATTAAGGATTTCCCCGATATTAGCTACCTTTACTACACTAAGAACTGACTGGAGAACCTCTTTCAGCTGTTCTAAACAAGTTCTCATCTCTTTACACTCATTTTCTCTGAATTATCCATGTTTTCATGTAGTTTCCTTTAAAGGAGACTAGTTTCCTCTCTAGTCTCCTTTAAGTAAAAAATATAGGATTCATAAAGTGTTTCATGTGATCTTAACTCGAATTAAGGATTTCCCGGATCTTAGCTACCTTTACTACACTAAGAACTGACCGGAGAATCTCTTTGAGCTGTTCTAAACAAGTTCTCATATGTTTACAGTCATTTTCTCTGAATTATCCATGTTTTCATGTAGTTTCCTTTAAAGGAGACTAGTTTCCACTCTAGTCTCCTTTAAGTAAAGAATATAGGATTCATACAGTGTTTCATATCATCTTAACTCGAATTAAGGATTTCCCCGAACTTAGCTACCTTTTCTACACTAAGAACTGACTTGGAGAATCTCTTTGAGCTGTTCTAAACAAGTTCTCATCTGTTTACAGTCATTTTCTCTGAATTATCCATGTTTTCATGTAGTTTCCTTTAAAGGAGACTAGTTTCCACTATAGTCTCCTTCAAGTAAAGAATATAGGATTCATGCAGTCTTCATGTGATCTTAACTCGAATTAAGGATTTCTCGGATCTTAGCTACCTTTACTACACTAAGAACTGACCGGAGAATCTCTTTGAGCTGTTCTAAACAAGTTCTCCTCTGTTTACAGTCATTTTCTCTGAATTATACATGTTTTCATGTAGTTTCCTATATTCTGCCTTCTGGTCCAAGTATAAGCTTTGCCCACTTTATCAAACAACCTCCTACACACTGTTATGAACTGAGGTAGCTCGGGAACATTTTCTCTCAACTGTGTTATAGAGTGTAGTACTACATTTTAGTGAAGTGTTGGGCTTTCCAAAGCAACCGAACGTGTTTCTTTCTCTATTTCAATGGTATTCTGCCTTGTATAACACACATTTACCACTCTAGTCTCCTTTAAGTAAAGAATATAGGATTCATACAGTGTTTCATGTCATCTTAACTCGAATTAAGGATTTCCCGGATCTTAGCTACCTTTTCTACACTAAGAACTGACTTGGAGAATCTCTTTGAGCTGTTCTAAACAAGTTCTCATCTGTTTACAGTCATTTTCTCTGAATTATCCATGTTTTCATGTAGTTTCCTATATTCTGCCTTCTGGTCCAAGTATAAGCTTTGCCCACTTTATCAAACAACTTCCTACACACTGTTATGAACTGAGGCAGCTCGGGAACATTGTCTCTCAACTGTGTTATAGAGTGTAGTACTACATTTCAGTGAAGTGTAAGGCTTTCCAAAGCTGCCGAACGTGTTTCTTTCTCTATTTCAATGGTATTCTGCCTTGTATAACACACATTTACCACTCTAGTCTCCTATAAGTAAAGAATATAGGATTCATACAGTGTTTCATGTCATCTTAACTCGAATTAAGGATTTCCCCGATCTTAGCTACCTTTACTACACTAAGAACTGACTGGAGAACCTCTTTCAGCTGTTCTAAACAAGTTCTCATCTGTTTACACTCATTTTCTCTGAATTATCCATGTTTTCATGTAGTTTCCTTTACAGGAGACTAGTTTCCACTCTAGTCTCCTTCAAGTAAAGAATATAGGATTCATACAGTGTTTCATGTGATCTTAACTCGAATTAAGGATTTCCCGGATCTTAGCTACCTTTACTACACTAAGAACTGACGGGAGAATCTCTTTGAGCTGTTCTAAACAAGTTCTCCTCTGTTTACAGTCATTTTCTCTGAATTATCCATGTTTTCATGTAGTTTCCTATATTCTGCCTTCTGGTCCAAGTATAAGCTTTGCCCACTTTATCAAACAACCTCCTATACACTGTTATGAACTGAGGTAGCTCGGGAACATTGTCTCTCAACTGTGTTATAGAGTGTAGTACTACATTTTAGTGAAGTGTAGGGCTTTCCAAAGCTGCTGAACGTGTTTCTTTCTCTATTTCAATGGTATTCTGCCTTGTATAACACACATTTACCACTCTAGTCTCCTTTAAGTAAAGAATATAGGATTCATACAGTGTTTCATGTGATCTTAACTCGAATTAAGGATTTCCCGGATCTTAGCTACCTTTTCTACACTAAGAACTGACTTGGAGAAGCTCTTTGAGCTGTTCTAAACAAGTTCTCATCTGTTTACAGTCATTTTCTCTGAATTATCCATGTTTTCATGTAGTTTCCTATATTCTGCCTTCTGGTCCAAGTATAAGCTTTGCCCACTTTATCAAACAACTACCTACACACTGTTATGAACTGAGGCAGCTCGGGAACATTGTCTCTCAACTGTGTTATAGAGTGTAGTACTACATTTCAGTGAAGTGTAAGGCTTTCCAAAGCTGCCGAACGTGTTTCTTTCTCTATTTCAATGGTATTCTGCCTTGTATAACACACATTTACCACTCTAGTCTCCTTTAAGTAAAGAATATAGGATTCATACAGTGTTTTATGTCATCTTAACTGGAATTAAGGATTTCCCCGATCTTAGCTACCTTTACTACACTAAGAACTGACTGGAGAATCTCTTTCAGCTGTTCTAAACAAATTCTCATCTGTTTACACTCATTTTCTCTGAATTATCCATGTTTTCATGTAGTTTCCTTTAAAGGAGACTAGTTTCCACTCTAGTCTCCTTCAAGTAAAGAATATAGGATTCATACAGTGTTTCATGTGATCTTAACTCGAATTAAGGATTTCTCGGATCTTAGCTACCTTTACTACACTAAGAACTGACCGGAGAATCTCTTTGAGCTGTTCTAAACAAGTTCTCCTCTGTTTACAGTCATTTTCTCTGAATTATCCATGTTTTCATGTAGTTTCCTTTAAAGGAGACTAGTTTCCACTCTAGTCTCCTTTAAGTAAAAAATATAGGATTCATAAAGTGTTTCATGTGATCTTAACTCGAATTAAGGATTTCCCGGATCTTAGCTACCTTTACTACACTAAGAACTGACCGGAGAATCTCTTTGAGCTGTTCTAAACAAGTTCTCATATGTTTACAGTCATTTTCTCTGAATTATCCATGTTTTCATGTAGTTTCCTTTAAAGGAGACTAGTTTCCACTCTAGTCTCCTTTAAGTAAAGAATATAGGATTCATACAGTGTTTCATATCATCTTAACTCGAATTAAGGATTTCCCCGAACTTAGCTACCTTTTCTACACTAAGAACTGACTTGGAGAATCTCTTTGAGCTGTTCTAAACAAGTTCTCATCTGTTTACAGTCATTTTCTCTGAATTATCCATGTTTTCATGTAGTTTCCTTTAAAGGTGACTAGTTTCCACTATAGTCTCCTTCAAGTAAAGAATATAGGATTCATACAGTGTTTCATGTGATCTTAACTCGAATTAAGGATTTCTCGGATCTTAGCTACCTTTACTACACTAAGAACTGACCGGAGAATCTCTTTGAGCTGTTCTAAACAAGTTCTCCTCTGTTTACAGTCATTTTCTCTGAATTATACATGTTTTCATGTAGTTTCCTATATTCTGCCTTCTGGTCCAAGTATAAGCTTTGCCCACTTTATCAAACAACCTCCTACACACTGTTATGAACTGAGGTAGCTCGGGAACATTTTCTCTCAACTGTGTTATAGAGTGTAGTACTACATTTTAGTGAAGTTTAGGGCTTTCCAAAGCAACCGAACGTGTTTCTTTCTCTATTTCAATGGTATTCTGCCTTGTATAACACACATTTACCACTCTAGTCTCCTTTAAGTAAAGAATATAGGATTCATACAGTGTTTCATGTCATCTTAACTCGAATTAAGGATTTCCCGGATCTTAGCTACATTTTTCTACACTAAGAACTGACTTGGAGAATCTCTTTGAGCTGTTCTAAACAAGTTCTCATGTGTTTACAGTCATTTTCTCTGAATTATCCATGTTTTCATGTAGTTTCCTATATTCTGCCTTCTGGTCCAAGTATAAGCTTTGCCCACTTTATCAAACAACTTCCTACACACTGTTATGAACTGAGGCAGCTCGGGAACATTGTCTCTCAACTGTGTTATAGAGTGTAGTACTACATTTCAGTGAAGTGTAAGGCTTTCCAAAGCTGCCGAACGTGTTTCTTTCTCTATTTCAATGGTATTCTGCCTTGTATAACACACATTTACCACTCTAGTCTCCTATAAGTAAAGAATATAGGATTCATACAGTGCTTCATGTCATCTTAACTCGAATTAAGGATTTCCCCGATCTTAGCTACCTTTACTACACTAAGAACTGACTGGAGAACCTCTTTCAGCTGTTCTAAACAAGTTCTCATCTGTTTACACTCATTTTCTCTGAATTATCCATGTTTTCATGTAGTTTCCTTTACAGGAGACTAGTTTCCACTCTAGTCTCCTTCAAGTAAAGAATATAGGATTCATACAGTGTTTCATGTGATCTTAACTCGAATTAAGGATTTCCCGGATCTTAGCTACCTTTACTACACTAAGAACTGACCGGAGAATCTCTTTGAGCTGTTCTAAACAAGTTCTCCTCTGTTTACAGTCATTTTCTCTGAATTATCCATGTTTTCATGTAGTTTCCTATATTCTGCCTTCTGGTCCAAGTATAAGCTTTGCCCACTTTATCAAACAACCTCCTATACACTGTTATGAACTGAGGTAGCTCGGGAACATTGTCTCTCAACTGTGTTATAGAGTGTAGTACTACATTTTAGTGAAGTGTAGGGCTTTCTAAAGCTGCCGAACGTGTTTCTTTCTCTATTTCAATGGTATTCTGCCTTGTATAACACACATTTACCACTCTAGTCTCCTTTAAGTAAAGAATATAGGATTCATACAGTGTTTCATGTGATCTTAACTCGAATTAAGGATTTCCCGGATCTTAGCTACCTTTTCTACACTAAGAACTGACTTGGAGAAGCTCTTTGAGCTGTTCTAAACAAGTTCTCATCTGTTTACAGTCATTTTCTCTGAATTATCCATGTTTTCATGTAGTTTCCTATATTCTGCCTTCTGGTCCAAGTATAAGCTTTGCCCACTTTATCAAACAACTTCCTACACACTGTTATGAACTGAGGCAGCTCGGGAACATTGTCTCTCAACTGTGTTATAGAGTGTAGTACTACATTTCAGTGAAGTGTAAGGCTTTCCAAAGCTGCCGAACGTGTTTCTTTCTCTATTTCAATGGTATTCTGCCTTGTATAACACACATTTACCACTCTAGTCTCCTTTAATTAAGAATATAGGATTCATACAGTGTTTCATGTCATCTTAACTCGAATTAAGGATTTCCCCGATCTTAGCTACCTTTACTACACTAAGAACTGACTGGAGAATCTCTTTGAGCTGTTCTAAACAAGTTCTCATCTGTTTACAGTCATTTTCTCTGAATTATCCATGTTTTCATGTAGTTTCCTATATTCTGCCTTCTGGTCCAAGTATAAGCTTTGCCCACTTTATCAAACAACTTCCTACACACTGTTATGAACTGAGGCAGCTCGGGAACATTGTCTCTCAACTGTGTTATAGAGTGTAGTACTACATTTCAGTGAAGTGTAAGGCTTTCCAAAGCTGCCGAACGTGTTTCTCTCTCTATTTCAATGGTATTCTGCCTTGTATAACACACATTTACCACTCTAGTCTCCTTTAAGTAAAGAATATAGGATTCATACAGTGTTTCATGTCATCTTAACTCGAATTAAGGATTTCCCGGATCTTAGCTACCTTTTCTAAACTAAGAACTGAGTTGGAGAATCTCTTTGAGCTGTTCTAAACAAGTTCTCATAGGTTTAGAGTCATTTTCTCTGAATTATCCATGTTTTCATGTAGTTTCCTATATTCTGCCTTCTGGTCCAAGTATAAGCTTTGCCCACTTTATCAAACAACTTCCTACACACTGTTATGAACTGAGGCAGCTCGGGAACATTGTCTCTCAACTGTGTTATAGAGTGTAGTACTACATTTCAGTGAAGTGTAAGGCTTTCTAAAGCTGCCGAACGTGTTTCTTTCTCTATTTCAATGGTATTCTGCCTTGTATAACACACATTTACCACTCCAGTCTCCTTTAAGTAAAGAATATAGGATTCATACAGTGTTTCATGTCATCTTAACTCGAATTAAGGATTTCCCCGATCTTAGCTACCTTTACTACACTAAGAACTGACTGGAGAATCTCTTTCAGCTGTTCTAAACAAGTTCTCATCTGTTTACACTCATTTTCTCTGAATTATCCATGTTTTCATGTAGTTTCCTTTAAAGGAGACTAGTATCCACTCTAGTCTCCTTTAAGTAAAGAATATAGGAATCATACAGTGTTTAATGTGATCTTAACTCGAATTAAGGATTTCCCGGATCTTAGCTACCTTTACTACACTAAGAACTGACTTGGAGAATTTTTTTGAGCTCTTCTAAACAAGTTGTCATCTGTTTACAGTCATTTTCTCTGAATTATCCATGTTTTCATGCAGTTTCCTATATTCTGCCTTCTGATCCAAGTATAAGCTTTGCCCACTTTTTCAAACAACTTCCTACACACTGTTATGAACTGAGGTAGCTCGGGAACATTGTCTCTCAACTGTGTTATAGAGTGTAGTACTACATTTCAGTGAAGTGTAAGGCTTTCCAAACCTGCAGAACATGTTTCTTTCTCTATTTCAATGGTATTCTTCCTTGTATAACACACATTTACCACTCTAGTCTCCTTTAAGTAAAGAATATAGGATTCATACAGTGTTTCATGTCATCTTAACTCGAATTAAGGATTTCCCCGATCTTAGCTACCTTTACTACACTAAGAACTGACTGGAGAATCTCTTTCAGCTGTTCTAAACAAGTTCTCATCTGTTTACACTCATTTTCTCTGAATTATCCATGTTTTCATGTAGTTCCCTTTAAAGGAGACTAGTTTCCACTCTAGTCTCCTTCAAGTAAAGAATATAGGATTCATACAGTGTTTCATGTGATCTTAACTCGAATTAAGGATTTCTCGGATCTTAGCTACCTTTACTACACTAAGAACTGACCGGAGAATCTCTTTGAGCTGTTCTAAACAAGTTCTCCTCTGTTTACAGTCATTTTCTCTGAATTATCCATGTTTTCATGTAGTTTCCTATATTCTGCCTTCTGGTACAAGTATAAGCTTTGCCCACTTTATCAAACAACCTCCTACACACTGTTATGAACTGAGGTAGCTCGGGAACATTTTCTCTCAACTGTGTTATAGAGTGTAGTACTACATTTTAGTGAAGTGTAGGGCTTTCCAAAGCTGCCGAACGTGTTTCTTTCTCTATTTCAATGGTATTCTGCCTTGTATAACACACATTTACCACTCTAGTCTCCTTTAAGTAAAGAATATAGGATTCATACAGTGTTTCATGTGATCTTAACTCGAATTAAGGATTTCCCGGATCTTAGCTACCTTTTCTACACTAAGAACTGACTTGGAGAAGCTCTTTGAGCTGTTCTAAACAAGTTCTCATCTGTTTACAGTCATTTTCTCTGAATTATCCATGTTTTCATGTAGTTTCCTATATTCTGCCTTCTGGTCCAAGTATAAGCTTTGCCCACTTTATCAAACAACTTCCTACACACTGTTATGAACTGAGGCAGCTCGGGAACATTGTCTCTCAACTGTGTTATAGAGTGTAGTACTACATTTCAGTGAAGTGTAAGGCTTTCCAAAGCTGCCGAACGTGTTTCTTTCTCTATTTCAATGGTATTCTGCCTTGTATAACACACATTTACCACTCTAGTCTCCTTTAATTAAGAATATAGGATTCATACAGTGTTTCATGTCATCTTAACTCGAATTAAGGATTTCCCCGATCTTAGCTACCTTTACTACACTAAGAACTGACTGGAGAATCTCTTTGAGCTGTTCTAAACAAGTTCTCATCTGTTTACAGTCATTTTCTCTGAATTATCCATGTTTTCATGTAGTTTCCTATATTCTGCCTTCTGGTCCAAGTATAAGCTTTGCCCACTTTATCAAACAACTTCCTACACACTGTTATGAACTGAGGCAGCTCGGGAACATTGTCTCTCAACTGTGTTATAGAGTGTAGTACTACATTTCAGTGAAGTGTAAGGCTTTCCAAAGCTGCCGAACGTGTTTCTCTCTCTATTTCAATGGTATTCTGCCTTGTATAACACACATTTACCACTCTAGTCTCCTTTAAGTAAAGAATATAGGATTCATACAGTGTTTCATGTCATCTTAACTCGAATTAAGGATTTCCCGGATCTTAGCTACCTTTTCTAAACTAAGAACTGAGTTGGAGAATCTCTTTGAGCTGTTCTAAACAAGTTCTCATAGGTTTAGAGTCATTTTCTCTGAATTATCCATGTTTTCATGTAGTTTCCTATATTCTGCCTTCTGGTCCAAGTATAAGCTTTGCCCACTTTTTCAAACAACTTCCTACACACTGTTATGAACTGAGGTAGCTCGGGAACATTGTCTCTCAACTGTGTTATAGAGTGTAGTACTACATTTCAGTGAAGTGTAAGGCTTTCCAAACCTGCAGAACATGTTTCTTTCTCTATTTCAATGGTATTCTGCCTTGTATAACACACATTTACCACTCTAGTCTCCTTTAAGTAAAGAATATAGGATTCATACAGTGTTTCATGTCATCTTAACTCGAATTAAGGATTTCCCCGATCTTAGCTACCTTTACTACACTAAGAACTGACTGGAGAATATCTTTCAGCTGTTCTAAACAAATTCTCATCTGTTTACAGTCATTTTCTCTGAATTATCCATGTTTTCATGAAGTTTCCTATATTCTGCCTTCTGGTCCAAGTATAAGCTTTGCCCACTTTATCAAACAATTTCCTACACACTGTTATGAACTGAGGCAGCTCGAGAACATTTTCTCTCGACTGCGTTATAGAGTGTAGTACTACATTTCAGTGAAGTGTAAGGCTTTCCAAAGCTGCCGAACGTGTTTCTTTCTCTATTTCAATGGTATTCTGCCTTGTATAACACACATTTACCACTCTAGTCTCCTTTAAGTAAAGAATATAGGATTCATACAGTGTTTCATGTCATCTTAACTCGAATTAAGGATTTCCCGGATCTTAGCCACCTTTTCTACACTAAGAACTGACTTGGAGAATCTCTTTGAGCTGTTCTAAACAAGTTCTCATCTGTTTACAGTCATTTTCTCTGAATTATCCATGTTTTCAGGTAGTTTCCTATATTCTGCCTTCTGGTCCAAGTATAAGCTTGGCCCACTTTATCAAACAACTTCCTACACACTGTTATGAACTGAGGCAGCTCGGGAACATTGTCTCTCAACTGTGTTATAGAGTGTAGTACTACATTTCAGTGAAGTGTAAGGCTTTCCAAAGCTGCCGAACGTGTTTCTTTCTCTATTTCAATGGTATTCTGCCTTGTATAACACACATTTACCACTCTAGTCTTCTTTAAGTAAAGAATATAGGATTCATACAGTGTTTCATGTCATCTTAACTCGAATTAAGGATTTCCCCGATATTAGCTACCTTTACTACACTAAGAACTGACTGGAGAACCTCTTTCAGCTGTTCTAAACAAGTTCTCATCTCTTTACACTCATTTTCTCTGAATTATCCATGTTTTCATGTAGTTTCCTTTAAAGGAGACTAGTTTCCTCTCTAGTCTCCTTTAAGTAAAAAATATAGGATTCATAAAGTGTTTCATGTGATCTTAACTCGAATTAAGGATTTCCCGGATCTTAGCTACCTTTACTACACTAAGAACTGACCGGAGAATCTCTTTGAGCTGTTCTAAACAAGTTCTCATATGTTTACAGTCATTTTCTCTGAATTATCCATGTTTTCATGTAGTTTCCTTTAAAGGAGACTAGTTTCCACTCTAGTCTCCTTTAAGTTAAGAATATAGGATTCATACAGTGTTTCATATCATCTTAACTCGAATTAAGGATTTCCCCGAACTTAGCTACCTTTTCTACACTAAGAACTGACTTGGAGAATCTCTTTGAGCTGTTCTAAACAAGTTCTCATCTGTTTACAGTCATTTTCTCTGAATTATCCATGTTTTCATGTAGTTTCCTTTAAAGGAGACTAGTTTCCACTATAGTCTCCTTCAAGTAAAGAATATAGGATTCATACAGTCTTCATGTGATCTTAACTCGAATTAAGGATTTCTCGGATCTTAGCTACCTTTACTACACTAAGAACTGACCGGAGAATCTCTTTGAGCTGTTCTAAACAAGTTCTCCTCTGTTTACAGTCATTTTCTCTGAATTATACATGTTTTCATGTAGTTTCCTATATTCTGCCTTCTGGTCCAAGTATAAGCTTTGCCCACTTTATCAAACAACTTCCTACACACTGTTATGAACTGAGGCAGCTCGGGAACATTGTCTCTCAACTGTGTTATAGAGTGTAGTACTACATTTCAGTGAAGTGTAAGGCTTTCCAAAGCTGCTGAACGTGTTTCTTTCTCTATTTCAATGGTATTCTGCCTTGTATAACACACATTTACCACTCTAGTCTCCTATAAGTAAAGAATATAGGATTCATACAGTGTTTCATGTCATCTTAACTCGAATTAAGGATTTCCCCGATCTTAGCTACCTTTACTACACTAAGAACTGACTGGAGAACCTCTTTCAGCTGTTCTAAACAAGTTCTCATCTGTTTACACTCATTTTCTCTGAATTATCCATGTTTTCATGTAGTTTCCTTTACAGGAGACTAGTTTCCACTCTAGTCTCCTTCAAGTAAAGAATATAGGATTCATACAGTGTTTCATGTGATCTTAACTCGAATTAAGGATTTCCCGGATCTTAGCTACCTTTACTACACTAAGAACTGACGGGAGAATCTCTTTGAGCTGTTCTAAACAAGTTCTCCTCTGTTTACAGTCATTTTCTCTGAATTATCCATGTTTTCATGTAGTTTCCTATATTCTGCCTTCTGGTCCAAGTATAAGCTTTGCCCACTTTATCAAACAACCTCCTATACACTGTTATGAACTGAGGTAGCTCGGGAACATTGTCTCTCAACTGTGTTATAGAGTGTAGTACTACATTTTAGTGAAGTGTAGGGCTTTCCAAAGCTGCTGAACGTGTTTCTTTCTCTATTTCAATGGTATTCTGCCTTGTATAACACACATTTACCACTCTAGTCTCCTTTAAGTAAAGAATATAGGATTCATACAGTGTTTCATGTGATCTTAACTCGAATTAAGGATTTCCCGGATCTTAGCTACCTTTTCTACACTAAGAACTGACTTGGAGAAGCTCTTTGAGCTGTTCTAAACAAGTTCTCATCTGTTTACAGTCATTTTCTCTGAATTATCCATGTTTTCTTGTAGTTTCCTATATTCTGCCTTCTGGTCCAAGTATAAGCTTTGCCCACTTTATCAAACAACTACCTACACACTGTTATGAACTGAGGCAGCTCGGGAACATTGTCTCTCAACTGTGTTATAGAGTGTAGTACTACATTTCAGTGAAGTGTAAGGCTTTCCAAAGCTGCCGAACGTGTTTCTTTCTCTATTTCAATGGTATTCTGCCTTGTATAACACACATTTACCACTCTAGTCTCCTTTAAGTAAAGAATATAGGATTCATACAGTGTTTTATGTCATCTTAACTGGAATTAAGGATTTCCCCGATCTTAGCTACCTTTACTACACTAAGAACTGACTGGAGAATCTCTTTCAGCTGTTCTAAACAAATTCTCATCTGTTTACACTCATTTTCTCTGAATTATCCATGTTTTCAAGTAGTTTCCTTTAAAGGAGACTAGTTTCCACTCTAGTCTCCTTCAAGTAAAGAATATAGGATTCATACAGTGTTTCATGTGATCTTAACTCGAATTAAGGATTTCTCGGATCTTAGCTACCTTTACTACACTAAGAACTGACCGGAGAATCTCTTTGAGCTGTTCTAAACAAGTTCTCCTCTGTTTACAGTCATTTTCTCTGAATTATCCATGTTTTCATGTAGTTTCCTTTAAAGGAGACTAGTTTCCACTCTAGTCTCCTTTAAGTAAAAAATATAGGATTCATAAAGTGTTTCATGTGATCTTAACTCGAATTAAGGATTTCCCGGATCTTAGCTACCTTTACTACACTAAGAACTGACCGGAGAATCTCTTTGAGCTGTTCTAAACAAGTTCTCATATGTTTACAGTCATTTTCTCTGAATTATCCATGTTTTCATGTAGTTTCCTTTAAAGGAGACTAGTTTCCACTCTAGTCTCCTTTAAGTAAAGAATATAGGATTCATACAGTGTTTCATATCATCTTAACTCGAATTAAGGATTTCCCCGAACTTAGCTACCTTTTCTACACTAAGAACTGACTTGGAGAATCTCTTTGAGCTGTTCTAAACAAGTTCTCATCTGTTTACAGTCATTTTCTCTGAATTATCCATGTTTTCATGTAGTTTCCTTTA
Source organism: Pipistrellus hanaki (assembly GCF_964339955.1). Taxonomy (NCBI): domain Eukaryota; kingdom Metazoa; phylum Chordata; class Mammalia; order Chiroptera; family Vespertilionidae; genus Pipistrellus; species Pipistrellus hanaki. The sequence goes on along the minus strand of NW_028182271.1, from coordinate 187,741 downwards.
AAGGAGACTAGTTTCCACTATAGTCTCCTTCAAGTAAAGAATATAGGATTCATACAGTGTTTCATGTGATCTTAACTCGAATTAAGGATTTCTCGGATCTTAGCTACCTTTACTACACTAAGAACTGACCGGAGAATCTCTTTGAGCTGTTCTAAACAAGTTCTCCTCTGTTTACAGTCATTTTCTCTGAATTATACATGTTTTCATGTAGTTTCCTATATTCTGCCTTCTGGTCCAAGTATAAGCTTTGCCCACTTTATCAAACAACCTCCTACACACTGTTATGAACTGAGGTAGCTCGGGAACATTTTCTCTCAACTGTGTTATAGAGTGTAGTACTACATTTTAGTGAAGTGTAGGGCTTTCCAAAGCAACCGAACGTGTTTCTTTCTCTATTTCAATGGTATTCTGCCTTGTATAACACACATTTACCACTCTAGTCTCCTTTAAGTAAAGAATATAGGATTCATACAGTGTTTCATGTCATCTTAACTCGAATTAAGGATTTCCCGGATCTTAGCTACATTTTTCTACACTAAGAACTGACTTGGAGAATCTCTTTGAGCTGTTCTAAACAAGTTCTCATCTGTTTACAGTCATTTTCTCTGAATTATCCATGTTTTCATGTAGTTTCCTATATTCTGCCTTCTGGTCCAAGTATAAGCTTTGCCCACTTTATCAAACAACTTCCTACACACTGTTATGAACTGAGGCAGCTCGGGAACATTGTCTCTCAACTGTGTTATAGAGTGTAGTACTACATTTCAGTGAAGTGTAAGGCTTTCCAAAGCTGCCGAACGTGTTTCTTTCTCTATTTCAATGGTATTCTGCCTTGTATAACACACATTTACCACTCTAGTCTCCTATAAGTAAAGAATATAGGATTCATACAGTGCTTCATGTCATCTTAACTCGAATTAAGGATTTCCCCGATCTTAGCTACCTTTACTACACTAAGAACTGACTGGAGAACCTCTTTCAGCTGTTCTAAACAAGTTCTCATCTGTTTACACTCATTTTCTCTGAATTATCCATGTTTTCATGTAGTTTCCTTTACAGGAGACTAGTTTCCACTCTAGTCTCCTTCAAGTAAAGAATATAGGATTCATACAGTGTTTCATGTGATCTTAACTCGAATTAAGGATTTCCCGGATCTTAGCTACCTTTACTACACTAAGAACTGACCGGAGAATCTCTTTGAGCTGTTCTAAACAAGTTCTCCTCTGTTTACAGTCATTTTCTCTGAATTATCCATGTTTTCATGTAGTTTCCTATATTCTGCCTTCTGGTCCAAGTATAAGCTTTGCCCACTTTATCAAACAACCTCCTATACACTGTTATGAACTGAGGTAGCTCGGGAACATTGTCTCTCAACTGTGTTATAGAGTGTAGTACTACATTTTAGTGAAGTGTAGGGCTTTCTAAAGCTGCTGAACGTGTTTCTTTCTCTATTTCAATGGTATTCTGCCTTGTATAACACACATTTACCACTCTAGTCTCCTTTAAGTAAAGAATATAGGATTCATACAGTGTTTCATGTGATCTTAACTCAAATTAAGGATTTCCCGGATCTTAGCTACCTTTTCTACACTAAGAACTGACTTGGAGAAGCTCTTTGAGCTGTTCTAAACAAGTTCTCATCTGTTTACAGTCATTTTCTCTGAATTATCCATGTTTTCATGTAGTTTCCTATATTCTGCCTTCTGGTCCAAGTATAAGCTTTGCCCACTTTATCAAACAACTTCCTACACACTGTTATGAACTGAGGCAGCTCGGGAACATTGTCTCTCAACTGTGTTATAGAGTGTAGTACTACATTTCAGTGAAGTGTAAGGCTTTCCAAAGCTGCCGAACGTGTTTCTTTCTCTATTTCAATGGTATTCTGCCTTGTATAACACACATTTACCACTCTAGTCTCCTTTAAGTAAAGAATATAGGATTCATACAGTGTTTTATGTCATCTTAACTGGAATTAAGGATTTCCCCGATCTTAGCTACCTTTACTACACTAAGAACTGACTGGAGAATCTCTTTCAGCTGTTCTAAACAAGTTCTCATCTGTTTACACTCATTTTCTCTGAATTATCCATGTTTTCATGTAGTTCCCTTTAACGGAGACTAGTTTCCACTCTAGTCTCCTTCAAGTAAAGAATATAGGATTCATACAGTGTTTCATGTGATCTTAACTCGAATTAAGGATTTCTCGGATCTTAGCTACCTTTACTACACTAAGAACTGACCGGAGAATCTCTTTGAGCTGTTCTAAACAAGTTCTCCTCTGTTTACAGTCATTTTCTCTGAATTATCCATGTTTTCATGTAGTTTCCTATATTCTGCCTTCTGGTACAAGTATAAGCTTTGCCCACTTTATCAAACAACCTCCTACACACTGTTATGAACTGAGGTAGCTCGGGAACATTTTCTCTCAACTGTGTTATAGAGTGTAGTACTACATTTTAGTGAAGTGTAGGGCTTTCCAAAGCTGCCGAACGTGTTTCTTTCTCTATTTCAATGGTATTCTGCCTTGTATAACACACATTTACCACTCTAGTCTCCTTTAAGTAAAGAATATAGGATTCATACAGTGTTTCATGTGATCTTAACTCGAATTAAGGATTTCCCGGATCTTAGCTACCTTTTCTACACTAAGAACTGACTTGGAGAAGCTCTTTGAGCTGTTCTAAACAAGTTCTCATCTGTTTACAGTCATTTTCTCTGAATTATCCATGTTTTCATGTAGTTTCCTATATTCTGCCTTCTGGTCCAAGTATAAGCGTTGCCCACTTTATCAAACAACTTCCTACACACTGTTATGAACTGAGGCAGCTCGGGAACATTGTCTCTCAACTGTGTTATAGAGTGTAGTACTACATTTCAGTGAAGTGTAAGGCTTTCCAAAGCTGCCGAACGTGTTTCTTTCTCTATTTCAATGGTTTTCTGCCTTGTATAACACACATTTACCACTCTAGTCTCCTTTAATTAAGAATATAGGATTCATACAGTGTTTCATGTCATCTTAACTCGAATTAAGGATTTCCCCGATCTTACCTACCTTTACTACACTAAGAACTGACTGGAGAATCTCTTTGAGCTGTTCTAAACAAGTTCTCATCTGTTTACAGTCATTTTCTCTGAATTATCCATATTTTCATGTAGTTTCCTATATTCTGCTTTCTGGTCCAAGTATAAGCTTTGCCCACTTTATCAAACAACTTCCTACAGACTGTTATGAACTGAGGCAGCTCGGGAACATTGTCTCTCAACTGTGTTATAGAGTGTAGTACTACATTTCAGTGAAGTGTAAGGCTTTCCAAAGCTGCCGAACGTGTTTCTTTCTCTATTTCAATGGTATTCTGCCTTGTATAACACACATTTACATCTCTAGTCTCCTTTAAGTAAAGAATATAGGATTCATACAGTGTTTCATGTCATCTTAACTCGAACTAAGGATTTCCCGGATCTTAGCTACCTTTTCTACACTAAGAACTGACCGGAGAATCTCTTTGAGCTGTTCTAAACAAGTTCTCATCTGTTTACAGTCATTTTCTCTGAATTATCCATGTTTTCATGTAGTTTCCTATATTCTGCCTTCTGGTCCAAGTATAAGCTTTGCCCACTTTATCAAACAACTTCCTACACACTGTTATGAACTGAGGCAGCTCGGGAACATTGTCTCTCAACTGTGTTATAGAGTGTAGTACTACATTTCAGTGAAGTGTAAGGCTTTCCAAAGCTGCCGAACGTCTTTCTTTCTCTACTTCAATCGTATTCTGCCTTGTATAACACACATTTACCACCCTAGTCTCCTTTAAGTACAGAATATTGCATTCATACAGTGTTTCATGTGATCTTAACTCGAATTAAGGATTTCCCGGATCTTAGCTACCTTTTCTACACTAAGAACTGACCAGAGAATCTCTTTGAGCTTGTTCTAAACAAGTTCTCATCTGTTTACAGTCATTTTCTCTGAATTATCCATGTTTTCATGTAGTTTCCTATATTCTGCCTTCTGGTCCAAGTATAAGCTTTGCCCACTTTATCAAACAACTTCCTACACACTGTTATGAACTGAGGCAGCTCGGGAACATTGTCTCTCAACTGTGTTATAGAGTGTAGTACTACATTTCAGTGAAGTGTAAGGCTTTCCAAAGCTGCCGAACGTGTTTCTCTCTCTATTTCAATGGTATTCTGCCTTGTATAACACACATTTACCACTCTAGTCTCCTTTAAGTAAAGAATATAGGATTCATACAGTGTTTCATGTCATCTTAACTCGAATTAAGGATTTCCCGGATCTTAGCTACCATTTCTAAACTAAGAACTGAGTTGGAGAATCTCTTTGAGCTGTTCTAAACAAGTTCTCATAGGTTTAGAGTCATTTTCTCTGAATTATCCATGTTTTCATGTAGTTTCCTATATTCTGCCTTCTGGTCCAAGTATAAGCTTTGCCCACTTTATCAAACAACTTCCTACACACTGTTATGAACTGAGGCAGCTCGGGAACATTGTCTCTCAACTGTGTTATAGAGTGTAGTACTACATTTCAGTGAAGTGTAAGGCTTTCTAAAGGTGCCGAACGTGTTTCTTTCTCTATTTCAATGGTATTCTGCCTTGTATAACACACATTTACCACTCCAGTCTCCTTTAAGTAAAGAATATACGATTCATACAGTGTTTCATGTCATCTTAACTCGAATTAAGGATTTCCCCGATCTTAGCTACCTTTACTACACTAAGAACTGACTGGAGAATCTCTTTCAGCTGTTCTAAACAAGTTCTCATCTGTTTACACTCATTTTCTCTGAATTATCCATGTTTTCATGTAGTTTCCTTTAAAGGAGACTAGTATCCACTCTAGTCTCCTTTAAGTAAAGAATATAGGAATCATACAGTGTTTAATGTGATCTTAACTCGAATTAAGGATTTCCCGGATCTTAGCTACCTTTACTACACTAAGAACTGACTTGGAGAATTTTTTTGAGCTCATCTAAACAAGTTGTCATCTGTTTACAGTCATTTTCTCTGAATTATCCATGTTTTCATGCAGTTTCCTATATTCTGCCTTCTGATCCAAGTATAAGCTTTGCCCACTTTTTCAAACAACTTCCTACACACTGTTATGAACTGAGGTAGCTCGGGAACATTGTCTCTCAACTGTGTTATAGAGTGTAGTACTACATTTCAGTGAAGTGTAAGGCTTTCCAAACCTGCAGAACATGTTTCTTTCTCTATTTCAATGGTATTCTGCCTTGTATAACACACATTTACCACTCTAGTCTCCTTTAAGTAAAGAATATAGGATTCATACAGTGTTTCATGTCATCTTAACTCGAATTAAGGATTTCCCCGATCTTAGCTACCTTTACTACACTAAGAACTGACTGGAGAATATCTTTCAGCTGTTCTAAACAAATTCTCATCTGTTTACAGTCATTTTCTCTGAATTATCCATGTTTTCATGAAGTTTCCTATATTCTGCCTTCTGGTCCAAGTATAAGCTTTGCCCACTTTATCAAACAATTTCCTACACACTGTTATGAACTGAGGCAGCTCGAGAACATTTTCTCTCGACTGTGTTATAGAGTGTAGTACTACATTTCAGTGAAGTGTAAGGCTTTCCAAAGCTGCCGAACGTGTTTCTTTCTCTATTTCAATGGTATTCTGCCTTGTATAACACACATTTACCACTCTAGTCTCCTTTAAGTAAAGAATATAGGATTCATACAGTGTTTCATGTCATCTTAACTCGAATTAAGGATTTCCCGGATCTTAGCCACCTTTTCTACACTAAGAACTGACTTGGAGAATCTCTTTGAGCTGTTCTAAACAAGTTCTCATCTGTTTACAGTCATTTTCTCTGAATTATCCATGTTTTCAGGTAGTTTCCTATATTCTGCCTTCTGGTCCAAGTATAAGCTTGGCCCACTTTATCAAACAACTTCCTACACACTGTTATGAACTGAGGCAGCTCGGGAACATTGTCTCTCAACTGTGTTATAGAGTGTAGTACTACATTTCAGTGAAGTGTAAGGCTTTCCAAAGCTGCCGAACGTGTTTCTTTCTCTATTTCAATGGTATTCTGCCTTGTATAACACACATTTACCACTCTAGTCTTCTTTAAGTAAAGAATATAGGATTCATACAGTGTTTCATGTCATCTTAACTCGAATTAAGGATTTCCCCGATATTAGCTACCTTTACTACACTAAGAACTGACTGGAGAACCTCTTTCAGCTGTTCTAAACAAGTTCTCATCTCTTTACACTCATTTTCTCTGAATTATCCATGTTTTCATGTAGTTTCCTTTAAAGGAGACTAGTTTCCTCTCTAGTCTCCTTTAAGTAAAAAATATAGGATTCATAAAGTGTTTCATGTGATCTTAACTCGAATTAAGGATTTCCCGGATCTTAGCTACCTTTACTACACTAAGAACTGACCGGAGAATCTCTTTGAGCTGTTCTAAACAAGTTCTCATATGTTTACAGTCATTTTCTCTGAATTATCCATGTTTTCATGTAGTTTCCTTTAAAGGAGACTAGTTTCCACTCTAGTCTCCTTTAAGTAAAGAATATAGGATTCATACAGTGTTTCATATCATCTTAACTCGAATTAAGGATTTCCCCGAACTTAGCTACCTTTTCTACACTAAGAACTGACTTGGAGAATCTCTTTGAGCTGTTCTAAACAAGTTCTCATCTGTTTACAGTCATTTTCTCTGAATTATCCATGTTTTCATGTAGTTTCCTTTAAAGGAGACTAGTTTCCACTATAGTCTCCTTCAAGTAAAGAATATAGGATTCATACAGTCTTCATGTGATCTTAACTCGAATTAAGGATTTCTCGGATCTTAGCTACCTTTACTACACTAAGAACTGACCGGAGAATCTCTTTGAGCTGTTCTAAACAAGTTCTCCTCTGTTTACAGTCATTTTCTCTGAATTATACATGTTTTCATGTAGTTTCCTATATTCTGCCTTCTGGTACAAGTATAAGCTTTGCCCACTTTATCAAACAACCTCCTACACACTGTTATGAACTGAGGTAGCTCGGGAACATTTTCTCTCAACTGTGTTATAGAGTGTAGTACTACATTTTAGTGAAGTGTTGGGCTTTCCAAAGCAACCGAACGTGTTTCTTTCTCTATTTCAATGGTATTCTGCCTTGTATAACACACATTTACCACTCTAGTCTCCTTTAAGTAAAGAATATAGGATTCATACAGTGTTTCATGTCATCTTAACTCGAATTAAGGATTTCCCGGATCTTAGCTACCTTTTCTACACTAAGAACTGACTTGGAGAATCTCTTTGAGCTGTTCTAAACAAGTTCTCATCTGTTTACAGTCATTTTCTCTGAATTATCCATGTTTTCATGTAGTTTCCTATATTCTGCCTTCTGGTCCAAGTATAAGCTTTGCCCACTTTATCAAACAACTTCCTACACACTGTTATGAACTGAGGCAGCTCGGGAACATTGTCTCTCAACTGTGTTATAGAGTGTAGTACTACATTTCAGTGAAGTGTAAGGCTTTCCAAAGCTGCCGAACGTGTTTCTTTCTCTATTTCAATGGTATTCTGCCTTGTATAACACACATTTACCACTCTAGTCTCCTATAAGTAAAGAATATAGGATTCATACAGTGTTTCATGTCATCTTAACTCGAATTAAGGATTTCCCCGATCTTAGCTACCTTTACTACACTAAGAACTGACTGGAGAACCTCTTTCAGCTGTTCTAAACAAGTTCTCATCTGTTTACACTCATTTTCTCTGAATTATCCATGTTTTCATCTAGTTTCCTTTACAGGAGACTAGTTTCCACTCTAGTCTCCTTCAAGTAAAGAATATAGGATTCATACAGTGTTTCATGTGATCTTAACTCGAATTAAGGATTTCCCGGATCTTAGCTACCTTTTCTACACTAAGAACTGACTTGGAGAAGCTCTTTGAGCTGTTCTAAACAAGTTCTCATCTGTTTACAGTCATTTTCTCTGAATTATCCATGTTTTCATGTAGTTTCCTATATTCTGCCTTCTGGTCCAAGTATAAGCTTTGCCCACTTTATCAAACAACTTCCTACACACTGTTATGAACTGAGGCAGCTCGGGAACATTGTCTCTCAACTGTGTTATAGAGTGTAGTACTACATTTCAGTGAAGTGTAAGGCTTTCCAAAGCTGCCGAACGTGTTTCTTTCTCTATTTCAATGGTATTCTGCCTTGTATAACACACATTTACCACTCTAGTCTCCTTTAAGTAAAGAATATAGGATTCATACAGTGTTTCATGTGATCTTAACTCGAATTAAGGATTTCCCGGATCTTAGCTACCTTTTCTACACTAAGAACTGACTTGGAGAAGCTCTTTGAGCTGTTCTAAACAAGTTCTCATCTGTTTACAGTCATTTTCTCTGAATTATCCATGTTTTCATGTAGTTTCCTATATTCTGCCTTCTGGTCCAAGTATAAGCTTTGCCCACTTTATCAAACAACTACCTACACACTGTTATGAACTGAGGCAGCTCGGGAACATTGTCTCTCAACTGTGTTATAGAGTGTAGTACTACATTTCAGTGAAGTGTAAGGCTTTCCAAAGCTGCCGAACGTGTTTCTTTCTCTATTTCAATGGTATTCTGCCTTGTATAACACACATTTACCACTCTAGTCTCCTTTAAGTAAAGAATATAGGATTCATACAGTGTTTTATGTCATCTTAACTGGAATTAAGGATTTCCCCGATCTTAGCTACCTTTACTACACTAAGAACTGACTGGAGAATCTCTTTCAGCTGTTCTAAACAAATTCTCATCTGTTTACACTCATTTTCTCTGAATTATCCATGTTTTCATGTAGTTTCCTTTAAAGGAGACTAGTTTCCACTCTAGTCTCCTTCAAGTAAAGAATATAGGATTCATACAGTGTTTCATGTGATCTTAACTCGAATTAAGGATTTCTCGGATCTTAGCTACCTTTACTACACTAAGAACTGACCGGAGAATCTCTTTGAGCTGTTCTAAACAAGTTCTCCTCTGTTTACAGTCATTTTCTCTGAATTATCCATGTTTTCATGTAGTTTCCTTTAAAGGAGACTAGTTTCCACTCTAGTCTCCTTTAAGTAAAAAATATAGGATTCATAAAGTGTTTCATGTGATCTTAACTCGAATTAAGGATTTCCCGGATCTTAGCTACCTTTCCTACACTAAGAACTGACCGGAGAATCTCTTTGAGCTGTTCTAAACAAGTTCTCATATGTTTACAGTCATTTTCTCTGAATTATCCATGTTTTCATGTAGTTTCCTTTAAAGGAGACTAGTTTCCACTCTAGTCTCCTTTAAGTAAAGAATATAGGATTCATACAGTGTTTCATATCATCTTAACTCGAATTAAGGATTTCTCGGATCTTAGCTACCTTTACTACACTAAGAACTGACCGGAGAATCTCTTTGAGCTGTTCTAAACAAGTTCTCCTCTGTTTACAGTCATTTTCTCTGAATTATACATGTTTTCATGTAGTTTCCTATATTCTGCCTTCTGGTCCAAGTATAAGCTTTGCCCACTTTATCAAACAACCTCCTACACACTGTTATGAACTGAGGTAGCTCGGGAACATTTTCTCTCAACTGTGTTATAGAGTGTAGTACTACATTTTAGTGAAGTGTAGGGCTTTCCAAAGCAACCGAACGTGTTTCTTTCTCTATTTCAATGGTATTCTGCCTTGTATAACACACATTTACCACTCTAGTCTCCTTTAAGTAAAGAATATAGGATTCATACAGTGTTTCATGTCATCTTAACTCGAATTAAGGATTTCCCGGATCTTAGCTACATTTTTCTACACTAAGAACTGACTTGGAGAATCTCTTTGAGCTGTTCTAAACAAGTTCTCATCTGTTTACAGTCATTTTCTCTGAATTATCCATGTTTTCATGTAGTTTCCTATATTCTGCCTTCTGGTCCAAGTATAAGCTTTGCCCACTTTATCAAACAACTTCCTACACACTGTTATGAACTGAGGCAGCTCGGGAACATTGTCTCTCAACTGTGTTATAGAGTGTAGTACTACATTTCAGTGAAGTGTAAGGCTTTCCAAAGCTGCCGAACGTGTTTCTTTCTCTATTTCAATGGTATTCTGCCTTGTATAACACACATTTACCACTCTAGTCTCCTATAAGTAAAGAATATAGGATTCATACAGTGTTTCATGTCATCTTAACTCGAATTAAGGATTTCCCCGATCTTAGCTACCTTTACTACACTAAGAACTGACTGGAGAACCTCTTTCAGCTGTTCTAAACAAGTTCTCATCTGTTTACACTCATTTTCTCTGAATTATCCATGTTTTCATGTAGTTTCCTTTACAGGAGACTAGTTTCCACTCTAGTCTCCTTCAAGTAAAGAATATAGGATTCATACAGTGTTTCATGTGATCTTAACTCGAATTAAGGATTTCCCGGATCTTAGCTACCTTTACTACACTAAGAACTGACCGGAGAATCTCTTTGAGCTGTTCTAAACAAGTTCTCCTCTGTTTACAGTCATTTTCTCTGAATTATCCATGTTTTCATGTAGTTTCCTATATTCTGCCTTCTGGTCCAAGTATAAGCTTTGCCCACTTTATCAAACAACCTCCTATACACTGTTATGAACTGAGGTAGCTCGGGAACATTGTCTCTCAACTGTGTTATAGAGTGTAGTACTACATTTTAGTGAAGTGTAGGGCTTTCTAAAGCTGCTGAACGTGTTTCTTTCTCTATTTCAATGGTATTCTGCCTTGTATAACACACATTTACCACTCTAGTCTCCTTTAAGTAAAGAATATAGGATTCATACAGTGTTTCATGTGATCTTAACTCGAATTAAGGATTTCCCGGATCTTAGCTACCTTTTCTACACTAAGAACTGACTTGGAGAAGCTCTTTGAGCTGTTCTAAACAAGTTCTCATCTGTTTACAGTCATTTTCTCTGAATTATCCATGTTTTCATGTAGTTTCCTATATTCTGCCTTCTGGTCCAAGTATAAGCTTTGCCCACTTTATCAAACAACTTCCTACACACTGTTATGAACTGAGGCATCTCGGGAACATTGTCTCTCAACTGTGTTATAGAGTGTAGTACTACATTTCAGTGAAGTGTAAGGCTTTCCAAAGCTGCCGAACGTGTTTCTTTCTCTATTTCAATGGTATTCTGCCTTGTATAACACACATTTACCACTCTAGTCTCCTTTAAGTAAAGAATATAGGATTCATACAGTGTTTTATGTCATCTTAACTGGAATTAAGGATTTCCCCGATCTTAGCTACCTTTACTACACTAAGAACTGACTGGAGAATCTCTTTCAGCTGTTCTAAACAAGTTCTCATCTGTTTACACTCATTTTCTCTGAATTATCCATGTTTTCATGTAGTTCCCTTTAAAGGAGACTAGTTTCCACTCTAGTCTCCTTCAAGTAAAGAATATAGGATTCATACAGTGTTTCATGTGATCTTAACTCGAATTAAGGATTTCTCGGATCTTAGCTACCTTTACTACACTAAGAACTGACCGGAGAATATCTTTGAGCTGTTCTAAACAAGTTCTCCTCTGTTTACAGTCATTTTCTCTGAATTATCCATGTTTTCATGTAGTTTCCTATATTCTGCCTTCTGGTACAAGTATAAGCTTTGCCCACTTTATCAAACAACCTCCTACACACTGTTATGAACTGAGGTAGCTCGGGAACATTTTCTCTCAACTGTGTTATAGAGTGTAGTACTACATTTTAGTGAAGTGTAGGGCTTTCCAAAGCTGCCGAACGTGTTTCTTTCTCTATTTCAATGGTATTCTGCCTTGTATAACACACATTTACCACTCTAGTCTCCTTTAAGTAAAGAATATAGGATTCATACAGTGTTTCATGTGATCTTAACTCGAATTAAGGATTTCCCGGATCTTAGCTACCTTTTCTACACTAAGAACTGACTTGGAGAAGCTCTTTGAGCTGTTCTAAACAAGTTCTCATCTGTTTACAGTCATTTTCTCTGAATTATCCATGTTTTCATGTAGTTTCCTATATTCTGCCTTCTGGTCCAAGTATAAGCTTTGCCCACTTTATCAAACAACTTCCTACACACTGTTATGAACTGAGGCAGCTCGGGAACATTGTCTCTCAACTGTGTTATAGAGTGTAGTACTACATTTCAGTGAAGTGTAAGGCTTTCCAAAGCTGCCGAACGTGTTTCTTTCTCTATTTCAATGGTATTCTGCCTTGTATAACACACATTTACCACTCTAGTCTCCTTTAATTAAGAATATAGGATTCATACAGTGTTTCATGTCATCTTAACTCGAATTAAGGATTTCCCCGATCTTAGCTACCTTTACTACACTAAGAACTGACTGGAGAATCTCTTTGAGCTGTTCTAAACAAGTTCTCATCTGTTTACAGTCATTTTCTCTGAATTATCCATGTTTTCATGTAGTTTCCTATATTCTGCTTTCTGGTCCAAGTATAAGCTTTGCCCACTTTATCAAACAACTTCCTACAGACTGTTATGAACTGAGGCAGCTCGGGAACATTGTCTCTCAACTGTGTTATAGAGTGTAGTACTACATTTCAGTGAAGTGTAAGGCTTTCCAAAGCTGCCGAACGTGTTTCTTTCTCTATTTCAATGGTATTCTGCCTTGTATAACACACATTTACATCTCTAGTCTCCTTTAAGTAAAGAATATAGGATTCATACAGTGTTTCATGTCATCTTAACTCGAACTAAGGATTTCCCGGATCTTAGCTACCTTTTCTACACTAAGAACTGACCGGCGAATCTCTTTGAGCTGTTCTAAACAAGTTCTCATCTGTTTACAGTCATTTTCTCTGAATTATCCATGTTTTCATGTAGTTTCCTATATTCTGCCTTCTGGTCCAAGTATAAGCTTTGCCCACTTTATCAAACAACTTCCTACACACTGTTATGAACTGAGGCAGCTCGGGAACATTGTCTCTCAACTGTGTTATAGAGTGTAGTACTACATTTCAGTGAAGTGTAAGGCTTTCCAAAGCTGCCGAACGTCTTTCTTTCTCTACTTCAATCGTATTCTGCCTTGTATAACACACATTTACCACCCTAGTCTCCTTTAAGTACAGAATATTGCATTCATACAGTGTTTCATGTGATCTTAACTCGAATTAAGGATTTCCCGGATCTTAGCTACCTTTTCTACACTAAGAACTGACCAGAGAATCTCTTTGAGCTTGTTCTAAACAAGTTCTCATCTGTTTACAGTCATTTTCTCTGAATTATCCATGTTTTCATGTAGTTTCCTATATTCTGCCTTCTGGTCCAAGTATAAGCTTTGCCCACTTTATCAAACAACTTCCTACACACTGTTATGAACTGAGGCAGCTCGGGAACATTGTCTCTCAACTGTGTTATAGAGTGTAGTACTACATTTCAGTGAAGTGTAAGGCTTTCCAAAGCTGCCGAACGTGTTTCTCTCTCTATTTCAATGGTATTCTGCCTTGTATAACACACATTTACCACTCTAGTCTCCTTTAAGTAAAGAATATAGGATTCATACAGTGTTTCATGTCATCTTAACTCGAATTAAGGATTTCCCCGATCTTAGCTACCTTTACTACACTAAGAACTGACTGGAGAATCTCTTTCAGCTGTTCTAAACAAGTTCTCATCTGTTTACACTCATTTTCTCTGAATTATCCATGTTTTCATGTAGTTTCCTTTAAAGGAGACTAGTTTCCACTCTAGTCTCCTTCAAGTAAAGAATATAGGATTCATACAGTGTTTCATGTGATCTTAACTCGAATTAAGGATTTCCCGGATCTTAGCTACCTTTACTACACTAAGAACTGACCGGAGAATCTCTTTGAGCTGTTCTAAACAAGTTCTCCTCTGTTTACAGTCATTTTCTCTGAATTATCCATGTTTTCATGTAGTTTCCTATATTCTGCCTTCTGGTCCAAGTATAAGCTTTGCCCACTTTATCAAACATCTTCCTACACACTGTTATGAACTGAGGCAGCTCGCGAACATTGTCTCTCAACTGTGTTATAGAGTGTAGTACTACATTTCAGTGAAGTGTAAGGCTTTCCAAAGCTGCCAAACGTGTTTCTTTCTCTATTTCAATGGTATTCTGCCTTGTATAACACACATTTACCACTCTAGTCTCCTTTAATTAAGAATATAGGATTCATACAGTGTTTCATGTCATCTTAACTCGAATTAAGGATTTCCCCGATCTTAGCTACCTTTACTACACTAAGAACTGACTGGAGAATCTCTTTGAGCTGTTCTAAACAAGTTCTCATCTGTTTACAGTCATTTTCTCTGAATTATCCATGTTTTCATGTAGTTTCCTATATTCTGCTTTCTGGTCCAAGTATAAGCTTTGCCCACTTTATCAAACAACTTCTTACAGACTGTTATGAACTGAGGCAGCTCGGGAACATTGTCTCTCAACTGTGTTATAGAGTGTAGTACTACATTTCAGTGAAGTGTAAGGCTTTCCAAAGCTGCCGAACGTTTTTCTTTCTCTATTTCAATGGTATTCTGCCTTGTATAACACACATTTACATCTCTAGTCTCCTTTAAGTAAAGAATATAGGATTCATACAGTGTTTCATGTCATCTTAACTCGAACTAAGGATTTCCCGGATCTTAGCTACCTTTTCTACACTAAGAACTGACCGGCGAATCTCTTTGAGCTGTTCTAAACAAGTTCTCATCTGTTTACAGTCATTTTCTCTGAATTATCCATGTTTTCATGTAGTTTCCTATATTCTGCCTTCTGGTCCAAGTATAAGCTTTGCCCACTTTATCAAACAACTTCCTACACACTGTTATGAACTGAGGCAGCTCGGGAACATTGTCTCTCAACTGTGTTATAGAGTGTAGTACTACATTTCAGTGAAGTGTAAGGCTTTCCAAAGCTGCCGAACGTGTTTCTTTCTCTATTTCAATGGTATTCTGCCTTGTATAACACACATTTACCACTCTAGTCTCCTTTAAGTAAAGAATATAGGATTCATACAGTGTTTCATGTCATCTTAACTCGAATTAAGGATTTCCCCGATCTTAGCTACCTTTACTACACTAAGAACTGACTGGAGAATCTCTTTCAGCTGTTCTAAACAAGTTCTCATCTGTTTACACTCATTTTCTCTGAATTATCCATGTTTTCATGTAGTTTCCTTTAAAGGAGACTAGTTTCCACTCTAATCTCCTTCAAGTAAAGAATATAGGATTCATACAGTGTTTCATGTGATCTTAAATCGAATTAAGGATTTCCCGGATCTTAGCTACCTTTACTACACTAAGAACTGACGGGAGAATCTCTTTGAGCTGTTCTAAACAAGTTCTCCTCTGTTTACAGTCATTTTCTCTGAATTATCCATGTTTTCATGTAGTTTCCTATATTCTGCCTTCTGGTCCAAGTATAAGCTTTGCCCACTTTATCAAACAACCTCCTACACACTGTTATGAACTGAGGTAGCTCGGGAACATTGTCTCTCAACTGTGTTATAGAGTGTAGTACTACATTTTAGTGAAGTGTAGGGCTTTCCAAAGCTGCCGAACGTGTTTCTTTCTCTATTTCAATGGTATTCTGCCTTGTATAACACACATTTACCACTCTAGTCTCCTTTAAGTAAAGAATATAGGATTCATACAGTGTTTCATGTCATCTTAACTCGAATTAAGGATTTCCCGGATCTTAGCTACCTTTTCTACACTAAGAACTGACTTGGAGAATCTCTTTGAGCTGTTCTAAACAAGTTCTCATCTGTTTACAGTCATTTTCTCTGAATTATCCATGTTTTCATGTAGTTTCCTATATTCTGCCTTCTGGTCCAAGTATAAGCTTTGCCCACTTTATCAAACATCTTCCTACACACTGTTATGAACTGAGGCAGCTCGGGAACATTGTCTCTCAACTGTGTTATAGAGTGTAGTACTACATTTCAGTGAAGTGTAAGGCTTTCCAAAGCTGCCAAACGTGTTTCTTTCTCTATTTCAATGGTATTCTGCCTTGTATAACACACATTTACCACTCTAGTCTCCTTTAATTAAGAATATAGGCTTCATACAGTGTTTCATGTCATCTTAACTCGAATTAAGGATTTCCCCGATCTTAGCTACCTTTACTACACTAAGAACTGACTGGAGAATCTCTTTGAGCTGTTCTAAACAAGTTCTCATCTGTTTACAGTCATTTTCTCTGAATTATCCATGTTTTCATGTAGTTTCCTATATTCTGCTTTCTGGTCCAAGTATAAGCTTTGCCCACTTTATCAAACAACTTCCTACAGACTGTTATGAACTGAGGCAGCTCGGGAACATTGTCTCTCAACTGTGTTATAGAGTGTAGTACTACATTTCAGTGAAGTGTAAGGCTTTCCAAAGCTGCCGAACGTTTTTCTTTCTCTATTTCAATGGTATTCTGCCTTGTATAATACACATTTACATCTCTAGTCTCCTTTACGTAAAGAATATAGGATTCATACAGTGTTTCATGTCATCTTAACTCGAACTAAGGATTTCCCGGATCTTAGCTACCTTTTCTACACTAAGAACTGACCGGCGAATCTCTTTGAGCTGTTCTAAACAAGTTCTCATCTGTTTACAGTCATTTTCTCTGAATTATCCATGTTTTCATGTAGTTTCCTATATTCTGCCTTCTGGTCCAAGTATAAGCTTTGCCCACTTTATCAAAAAACTTCCTATAGACTGTTATGAAGTGAGGCAGCTCGGCAACATTGTCTCTCAACTGTGTTATAGAGTGTAGTACTACATTTCAGTGAAGTGTAAGGCTTTCCAAAGCTGCCGAACGTGTTTCTCTCTCTATTTCAATGGTATTCTGCCTTGTATAACACACATTTACCACACTAGTCTCCTTTAAGTAAAGAATATAGGATTCATACAGTGTTTCATGTCATCTTAACTCGAATTAAGGATTTCCCCGATCTTAGCTACCTTTACTACACTAAGAACTGACTGGAGAATCTCTTTCAGCTGTTATAAACAAGTTCTCATCTGTTTACACTCATTTTCTCTGAATTATCCATGTTTTCATGTAGTTTCCTTTAAAGGAGACTAGTTTCCACTCTAGTCTCCTTCAAGTAAAGAATATAGGATTCATACAGTGTTTCATGTGATCTTAACTCGAATTAAGGATTTCCCGGATCTTAGATACCTTTACTACACTAAGAACTGACCGGAGAATCTCTTTGAGCTGTTCTAAACAAGTTCTCCTCTGTTTACAGTCATTTTCTCTGAATTATCCATGTTTTCATGTAGTTTCCTATATTCTGCCTTCTGGTCCAAGTATAAGCTTTGCCCACTTTATCAAACAACCTCCTACACACTGTTATGAACTGAGGTAGCTCGGGAACATTGTCTCTCAACTGTGTTATAGAGTGTAGTACTACATTTTAGTGAAGTGTAGGGCTTTCCAAAGCTGCCGAACGTGTTTCTTTCTCTATTTCAATGGTATTCTGCCTTGTATAACACACATTTACCACTCTAGTCTCCTTTAAGTAAAGAATATAGGATTCATACAGTGTTTCATGTCATCTTAACTCGAATTAAGGATTTCCCGGATCTTAGCTACCTTTTCTACACTAAGAACTGACTTGGAGAATCCCTTTGAGCTGTTCTAAACAAGTTCTCATCTGTTTAGAGTCATTTTCTCTGAATTATCCATGTTTTCATGTAGTTTCCTATATTCTGCCTTCTGGTCCAAGTATAAGCTTTGCCCACTTTATCAAACAACTTCCTACACACTGTTATGAACTGAGGCAGCTCGGGAACATTGTCTCTCAACTGTGTTATAGAGTGTAGTACTACATTTCAGTGAAGTGTAAGGCTTTCCAAAGCTGCCGAACGTGTTTCTTTCTCTATTTCAATGGTATTCTGCCTTGTATAACACACATTTACCACTCTAGTCTCCTTTAAGTAAAGAATATAGGATTCATACAGTGTTTCATGTCATCTTAACTCGAATTAAGGATTTCCCCGATCTTAGCTACCTTTACTACACTAAGAACTGACTGGAGAATCTCTTTCAGCTGTTCTAAACAAGTTCTCATCTGTTTACACTCATTTTCTCTGAATTATCCATGTTTTCATGTAGTTTCCTTTAAAGGAGACTAGTTTCCACTCTAATCTCCTTCAAGTAAAGAATATAGGATTCATACAGTGTTTCATGTGATCTTAACTCGAATTAAGGATTTCCCGGATCTTAGCTACCTTTACTACACTAAGAACTGACGGGAGAATCTCTTTGAGCTGTTCTAAACAAGTTCTCCTCTGTTTACAGTCATTTTCTCTGAATTATCCATGTTTTCATGTAGTTTCCTATATTCTGCCTTCTGGTCCAAGTATAAGCTTTGCCCACTTTATCAAACAACCTCCTACACACTGTTATGAACTGAGGTAGCTCGGGAACATTGTCTCTCAACTGTGTTATAGAGTGTAGTACTACATTTTAGTGAAGTGTAGGGCTTTCCAAAGCTGCCGAACGTGTTTCTTTCTCTATTTCAATGGTATTCTGCCTTGTATAACACACATTTACCACTCTAGTCTCCTTTAAGTAAATAATATAGGATTCATACAGTGTTTCATGTCATCTTAACTCGAATTAAGGATTTCCCGGATCTTAGCTACCTTTTCTACACTAAGAACTGACTTGGAGAATCTCTTTGAGCTGTTCTAAACAAGTTCTCATCTGTTTACAGTCATTTTCTCTGAATTATCCATGTTTTCATGTAGTTTCCTATATTCTGCCTTCTGGTCCAAGTATAAGCTTTGCCCACTTTATCAAACAACTTCCTACACACTGTTATGAACTGAGGCAGCTCGGGAACATTGTCTCTCAACTGTGTTATAGAGTGTAGTACTACATTTCAGTGAAGTGTAAGGCTTTCCAAAGCTGCCGAACGTGTTTCTTTCTCTATTTCAATGGTATTCTGCCTTGTATAACACACATTTACCACTCTAGTCTCCTTTAAGTAAAGAATATAGGATTCATACAGTGTTTCATGTCATCTTAACTCGAATTAAGGATTTCCCCGATCTTAGCTACCTTTACTACACTAAGAACTGACTGGAGAATCTCTTTCAGCTGTTCTAAACAAGTTCTCATCTGTTTACACTCATTTTCTCTGAATTATCCATGTTTTCATGTAGTTTCCTTTAAAGGAGACTAGTTTCCACTCTAATCTCCTTCAAGTAAAGAATATAGGATTCATACAGTGTTTCATGTGATCTTAACTCGAATTAAGGATTTCCCGGATCTTAGCTACCTTTACTACACTAAGAACTGACGGGAGAATCTCTTTGAGCTGTTCTAAACAAGTTCTCCTCTGTTTACAGTCATTTTCTCTGAATTATCCATGTTTTCATGTAGTTTCCTATATTCTGCCTTCTGGTCCAAGTATAAGCTTTGCCCACTTTATCAAACAACCTCCTACACACTGTTATGAACTGAGGTAGCTCGGGAACATTGTCTCTCAACTGTGTTATAGAGTGTAGTACTACATTTTAGTGAAGTGTAGGGCTTTCCAAAGCTGCCGAACGTGTTTCTTTCTCTATTTCAATGGTATTCTGTTTTGTATAACACACATTTACCACTCTAGTCTCCTTTAAGTAAAGAATATAGGATTCATACAGTGTTTCATGTCATCTTAACTCGAATTAAGGATTTCCCGGATCTTAGCTACCTTTTCTACACTAAGAACTGACTTGGAGAATCTCTTTGAGCTGTTCTAAACAAGTTCTCATCTGTTTACAGTCATTTTCTCTGAATTATCCATGTTTTCATGTAGTTTCCTATATTCTGCCTTCTGGTCCAAGTATAAGCTTTGCCCACTTTATCAAACATCTTCCTACACACTGTTATGAACTGAGGCAGCTCGGGAACATTGTCTCTCAACTGTGTTATAGAGTGTAGTACTACATTTCAGTGAAGTGTAAGGCTTTCCAAAGCTGCCAAACGTGTTTCTTTCTCTATTTCAATGGTATTCTGCCTTGTATAACACACATTTACCACTCTAGTCTCCTTTAATTAAGAATATAGGATTCATACAGTGTTTCATGTCATCTTAACTCGAATTAAGGATTTCCCCGATCTTAGCTACCTTTACTACACTAAGAACTGACTGGAGAATCTCTTTGAGCTGTTCTAAACAAGTTCTCATCTGTTTACAGTCATTTTCTCTGAATTATCCATGTTTTCATGTAGTTTCCTATATTCTGCTTTCTGGTCCAAGTATAAGCTTTGCCCACTTTATCAAACAACTTCCTACAGACTGTTATGAACTGAGGCAGCTCGGGAACATTGTCTCTCAACTGTGTTATAGAGTGTAGTACTACATTTCAGTGAAGTGTAAGGCTTTCCAAAGCTGCCGAACGTTTTTCTTTCTCTATTTCAATGGTATTCTGCCTTGTATAACACACATTTACATCTCTAGTCTCCTTTAAGTAAAGAATATAGGATTCATACAGTGTTTCATGTCATCTTAACTCGAACTAAGGATTTCCCGGATCTTAGCTACCTTTTCTACACTAAGAACTGACCGGCGAATCTCTTTGAGCTGTTCTAAACAAGTTCTCATCTGTTTACAGTCATTTTCTCTGAATTATCCATGTTTTCATGTAGTTTCCTATATTCTGCCTTCTGGTCCAAGTATAAGCTTTGCCCACTTTATCAAACATCTTCCTACACACTGTTATGAACTGAGGCAGCTCGGGAACATTGTCTCTCAACTGTGTTATAGAGTGTAGTACTACATTTCAGTGAAGTGTAAGGCTTTCCAAAGCTGCCAAACGTGTTTCTTTCTCTATTTCAATGGTATTCTGCCTTGTATAACACACATTTACCACTCTAGTCTCCTTTAATTAAGAATATAGGATTCATACAGTGTTTCATGTCATCTTAACTCGAATTAAGGATTTCCCCGATCTTAGCTACCTTTACTACACTAAGAACTGACTGGAGAATCTCTTTGAGCTGTTCTAAACAAGTTCTCATCTGTTTACAGTCATTTTCTCTGAATTATCCATGTTTTCATGTAGTTTCCTATATTCTGCTTTCTGGTCCAAGTATAAGCTTTGCCCACTTTATCAAACAACTTCCTACAGACTGTTATGAACTGAGGCAGCTCGGGAACATTGTCTCTCAACTGTGTTATAGAGTGTAGTACTACATTTCAGTGAAGTGTAAGGCTTTCCAAAGCTGCCGAACGTTTTTCTTTCTCTATTTCAATGGTATTCTGCCTTGTATAACACACATTTACATCTCTAGTCTCCTTTAAGTAAAGAATATAGGATTCATACAGTGTTTCATGTCATCTTAACTCGAACTAAGGATTTCCCGGATCTTAGCTACCTTTTCTACACTAAGAACTGACCGGCGAATCTCTTTGAGCTGTTCTAAACAAGTTCTCATCTGTTTACAGTCATTTTCTCTGAATTATCCATGTTTTCATGTAGTTTCCTATATTCTGCCTTCTGGTCCAAGTATAAGCTTTGCCCACTTTATCAAAAAACTTCCTATAGACTGTTATGAACTGAGGCAGCTCGGCAACATTGTCTCTCAACTGTGTTATAGAGTGTAGTACTACATTTCAGTGAAGTGTAAGGCTTTCCAAAGCTGCCGAACGTCTTTCTTTCTCTACTTCAATCGTATTCTGCCTTGTATAACACACATTTACCACCCTAGTCTCCTTTAAGTACAGAATATTGCATTCATACAGTGTTTCATGTGATCTTAACTCGAATTAAGGATTTCCCGGATCTTAGCTACCTTTTCTACACTAAGAACTGACCAGAGAATCTCTTTGAGCTGTTCTAAACAAGTTCTCATCTGTTTACAGTCATTTTCTCTGAATTATCCATGTTTTCATGTAGTTTCCTATATTCTGCCTTCTGGTCCAAGTATAAGCTTTGCCCACTTTATCAAACAACTTCCTACACACTGTTATGAACTGAGGCAGCTCGGGAACATTGTCTCTCAACTGTGTTATAGAGTGTAGTACTACATTTCAGTGAAGTGTAAGGCTTTCCAAAGCTGCCGAACGTGTTTCTCTCTCTATTTCAATGGTATTCTGCCTTGTATAACACACATTTACCACTCTAGTCTCCTTTAAGTAAAGAATATAGGATTCATACAGTGTTTCATGTCATCTTAACTCGAATTAAGGATTTCCCCGATCTTAGCTACCTTTACTACACTAAGAACTGACTGGAGAATCTCTTTGAGCTGTTCTAAACAAGTTCTCATCTGTTTACAGTCATTTTCTCTGAATTATCCATGTTTTCATGTAGTTTCCTATATTCTGCTTTCTGGTCCAAGTATAAGCTTTGCCCACTTTATCAAACAACTTCCTACACACTGTTATGAACTGAGGCAGCTCGGGAACATTGTCTCTCAACTGTGTTATAGAGTGTAGTACTACATTTCAGTGAAGTGTAAGGCTTTCCAAAGCTGCCGAACGTGTTTCTTTCTCTATTTCAATGGTATTCTGCCTTGTATAACACACATTTACCACCCTAGTCTCCTTTAAGTACAGAATATTGCATTCATACAGTGTTTCATGTCATCTTAACTCGAATTAAGGATTTCCCCGATCTTAGCTACCTTTACTACACTAAGAACTGACTGGAGAATCTCTTTCAGCTGTTCTAAACAAGTTCTCATCTGTTTACACTCATTTTCTCTGAATTATCCATGTTTTCATGTATTTTCCTTTAAATGAGACTAGTTTCCACTCTAGTCTCCTTCAAGTAAAGAATATAGGATTCATACAGTGTTTCATGTGATCTTAACTCGAATTAAGGATTTCTCGGATCTTAGCTACCTTTACTACACTAAGAACTGACCGGAGAATGTCTTTGAGCTGTTCTAAACAAGTTCTCCTCTGTTTACAGTCATTTTCTCTGAATTATCCATGTTTTCATGTAGTTTCCTATATTCTGCCTTCTGGTCCAAGTATAAGCTTTGCCCACTTTATCAAACAACCTCCTACACACTGTTATGAACTGAGGTAGCTCGGGAACATTGTCTCTCAACTGTGTTATAGAGTGTAGTACTACATTTTAGTGAAGTGTAGGGCTTTCCAAAGCTGCCGAACGTGTTTCTTTCTCTATTTCAATGGTATTCTGCCTTGTATAACACACATTTACCACTCTAGTCTCCTTTAAGTAAAGTATATAGGATTCATACAGTGTTTCATGTCATCTTAACTCGAATTAAGGATTTCCCGGATCTTAGCTACCTTTTCTACACTAAGAACTGACCGGAGAATCTCTTTGAGCTGTTCTAAACAATTTCTCATCTGTTTACAGTCATTTTCTCTGAATTATCCATGTTTTCATGTAGTTTCCTATATTCTGCCTTCTGGTCCAAGTATAAGCTTTGCCCACTTTATCAAACAACTTCCTACACACTGTTATGAACTGAGGCAGCTCGGGAACATTGTCTCTCAACTGTGTTATAGAGTGTAGTACTACATTTCAGTGAAGTGTAAGGCTTTCCAAAGCTGCCGAACGTGTTTCTTTCTATATTTCAATGGTATTCTGCCTTGTATAACACACATTTACCACTCTAGTCTCCTTTAAGTAAAGAATATAGGATTCATACAGTGTTTCATGTCATCTTAACTCGAATTAAGGATTTCCCCGATCTTAGCTACCTTTACTACACTAAGAACTGACTGGAGAATCTCTTTCAGCTGTTCTAAACAAGTTCTCATCTGTTTACACTCATTTTCTCTGAATTATCCATGTTTTCATGTAGTTTCCTTTAAAGGAGACTAGTTTCCACTCTAGTCTCCTTCAAGTAAAGAATATAGGATTCATACAGTGTTTCATGTGATCTTAACTCGAATTAAGGATATCTCGGATCTTAGCTACCTTTACTACACTAAGAACTGACGGGAGAATCTCTTTGAGCTGTTCTAAACAAGTTCTCCTCTGTTTACAGTCATTTTCTCTGAATTATCCATGTTTTCATGTAGTTTCCTATATTCTGCCTTCTGGTCCAAGTATAAGCTTTGCCCACTTTATCAAACAACCTCCTACACACTGTTATGAACTGAGGTAGCTCGGGAACATTGTCTCTCAACTGTGTTATAGAGTGTAGTACTACATTTTAGTGAAGAGTAGGGCTTTCCAAAGCTGCCGAACGTGTTTCTTTCTCTATTTCAATGGTATTCTGCCTTGTATAACACACATTTACCACTCTAGTCTCCTTTAAGTAAAGAATATAGGATTCATACAGTGTTTCATGTCATCTTAACTCGAATTAAGGATTTCCCGGATCTTAGCTACCTTTTCTACACTAAGAACTGACCGGAGAATCTCTTTGAGCTGTTCTAAACAAGTTCTCATCTGTTTACAGTCATTTTCTCTGAATTATCCATGTTTTCATGTAGTTTCCTATATTCTGCCTTCTGGTCCAAGTATAAGCTTTGCCCACTTTATCAAACAACTTCCTACACACTGTTATGAACTGAGGCAGCTCGGGAACATTGTCTCTCAACTGTGTTATAGAGTGTAGTACTACATTTCAGTGAAGTGTAAGGCTTTCCAAAGCTGCCGAATGTCTTTCTTTCTCTACTGCAATCGTATTCTGCCTTGTATAACACACATTTACCACCCTAGTCTCCTTTAAGTACAGAATATTGCATTCATACAGTGTTTCATGTGATCTTAACTCGAATTAAGGATTTCCCGGATCTTGGCTACCTTTTCTAAACTAAGAACTGACCAGAGAATCTCTTTGAGCTGTTCTAAACAAGTTCTCATCTGTTTACAGTCATTTTCTCTGAATTATCCATGTTTTCATGTAGTTTCCTATATTCTGCCTTCTGGTCCAAGTATAAGCTTTGCCCACTTTATCAAACAACTTCCTACACACTGTTATGAACTGAGGCAGCTCGGGAACATTGTCTCTCAACTGTGTTATAGAGTGTAGTACTACATTTCAGTGAAGTGTAAGGCTTTCCAAAGCTGCCGAACGTGTTTCTCTCTCTATTTCAATGGTATTCTGCCTTGTATAACACACATTTACCACTCTAGTCTCCGTAAAGTAAAGAATATAGGATTCATACAGTGTTTCATGTCATCTTAACTCGAATTAAGGATTTCCCCGATCTTAGCTACCTTTACTACACTAGGAACTGACTGGAGAATCTCTTTCAGCTGTTCTAAACAAGTTCTCATCTGTTTACACTCATTTTCTCTGAATTATCCATGTTTTCATGTAGTTTCCTTTAAAGGAGACTAGTTTCCACTCTAGTCTCCTTCAAGTAAAGAATATAGGATTCATACAGTGTTTCATGTGATCTTAACTCGAATTAAGGATTTCCCGGATCTTAGCTACCTTTACTACACTAAGAACTGACCGGAGAATCTCTTTGAGCTGTTCTAAACAAGTTCTCCTCTGTTTACAGTCATTTTCTCTGAATTATCCATGTTTTCATGTAGTTTCCTATATTCTGCCTTCTGGTCCAAGTATAAGCTTTGCCCACTTTATCAAACAACCTCCTACACACTGTTATGAACTGAGGTAGCTCGGGAACATTGTCTCTCAACTGTGTTATAGAGTGTAGTACTACATTTTAGTGAAGTGTAGGGCTTTCCAAAGATGCCGAACGTGTTTCTTTCTCTATTTCAATGGTATTCTGCCTTGTATAACACACATTTACCACTCTAGTCTCCTTTAAGTAAAGAATATAGGATTCATACAGTGTTTCATGTCATCTTAACTCGAATTAAGGATTTCCCGGATCTTAGCTACCTTTTCTACACTAAGAACTGACTTGGAGAATCTCTTTGAGCTGTTCTAAACAAGTTCTCATCTGTTTACAGTCATTTTCTCTGAATTATCCATGTTTTCATGTAGTTTCCTATATTCTGCCTTCTGGTCCAAGTATAAGCTTTGCCCACTTTATCAAACAACTTCCTACACACTGTTATGAACTGAGGCAGCTCGGGAACATTGTCTCTCAACTGTGTTATAGAGTGTAGTACTACATTTCAGTGCAGTGTAAGGCTTTCCAAAGCTGCCGAACGTGTTTCTTTCTCTATTTCAATGGTATTCTGCCTTGTATAACACACATTTACCACTCTAGTCTCCTTTAAGTAAAGAATATAGGATTCATACAGTGTTTCATGTCATCTTAACTCGAATTAAGGATTTCCCCGATCTTAGCTACCTTTACTACACTAAGAACTGACTGGAGAATCTCTTTCAGCTGTTCTAAACAAGTTCTCATCTGTTTACACTCATTTTCTCTGAATTATCCATGTTTTCATGTAGTTTCCTTTAAAGGAGACTAGTTTCCACTCTAGTCTCCTTCAAGTAAAGAATATAGGATTCATACAGTGTTTCATGTGATCTTAACTCGAATTAAGGATTTCCCGGATCTTAGCTACCTTTACTACACTAAGAACTGACCGGAGAATCTCTTTGAGCTGTTCTAAACAAGTTCTCCTCTGTTTACAGTCATTTTCTCTGAATTATCCATGTTTTCATGTAGTTTCCTATATTCTGCCTTCTGGTCCAAGTATAAGCTTTGCCCACTTTATCAAACAACCTCCTACACACTGTTATGAACTGAGGTAGCTCGGGAACATTGTCTCTCAACTGTGTTATAGAGTGTAGTACTACATTTTAGTGAAGTGTAGGGCTTTCCAAAGCTGCCGAACGTGTTTCTTTCTCTATTTCAATGGTATTCTGCCTTGTATAACACACATTTACCACTCTAGTCTCCTTTAAGTAAAGAATATAGGATTCATACAGTGTTTCATGTCATCTTAACTCGAATTAAGGATTTCCCGGATCTTAGCTACCTTTTCTACACTAAGAACTGACTTGGAGAATCTCTTTGAGCTGTTCTAAACAAGTTCTCATCTGTTTACAGTCATTTTCTCTGAATTATCCATGTTTTCATGTAGTTTCCTATATTCTGCCTTCTGGTCCAAGTATAAGCTTTGCCCACTTTATCAAACAACTTCCTACACACTGTTATGAACTGAGGTAGCTCGGGAACATTGTCTCTCAACTGTGTTATAGAGTGTAGTACTACATTTCAGTGAAGTGTAAGGCTTTCCAAAGCTGCCGAACGTGTTTCTTTCTCTATTTCAATGGTATTCTGCCTTGTATAACACACATTTACCACTCTAGTCTCCTTTAAGTAAAGAATATAGGATTCATACAGTGTTTCATGTCATCTTAACTCGAATTAAGGATTTCCCCGATCTTAGCTACCTTTACTACACTAAGAACTGACTGGAGAATCTCTTTCAGCTGTTCTAAACAAGTTCTCATCTGTTTACACTCATTTTCTCTGAATTATCCATGTTTTCATGTAGTTTCCTTTAAAGGAGACTAGTTTCCACTCTAGTCTCCTTCAAGTAAAGAATATAGGATTCATACAGTGTTTCATGTGATCTTAACTCGAATTAAGGATATCTCGGATCTTAGCTACCTTTACTACACTAAGAACTGACCGGAGAATCTCTTTGAGCTGTTCTAAACAAGTTCTCCTCTGTTTACAGTCATTTTCTCTGAATTATCCATGTTTTCATGTAGTTTCCTATATTCTGCCTTCTGGTCCAAGTATAAGCTTTGCCCACTTTATCAAACAACCTCCTACACACTGTTATGAACTGAGGTAGCTCAGGAACATTGTCTCTCAACTGTGTTATAGAGTGTAGTACTACATTTTAGTGAAGTGTAGGGCTTTCCAAAGCTGCCGAACGTGTTTCTTTCTCTATTTCAATGGTATTCTGCCTTGTATAACACACATTTACCACTCTAGTCTCCTTTAAGTAAAGAATATGGGATTCATACAGTGTTTCATGTCATCTTAACTCGAATTAAGGATTTCCCGGATCTTAGCTACCTTTTCTACACTAAGAACTGACCGGAGAATCTCTTTGAGCTGTTCTAAACAAGTTCTCATCTGTTTACAGTCATTTTCTCTGAATTATCCATGTTTTCATGTAGTTTCCTATATTCTGCCTTCTGGTCCAAGTATAAGCTTTGCCCACTTTATCAAACAACTTCCTACACACTGTTATGAACTGAGGCAGCTCGGGAACATTGTCTCTCAACTGTGTTATAGAGTGTAGTACTACATTTCAGTGAAGTGTAAGGCTTTCCAAAGCTGCCGAATGTCTTTCTTTCTCTACTGCAATCGTATTCTGCCTTGTATAACACACATTTACCACCCTAGTCTCCTTTAAGTACAGAATATTGCATTCATACAGTGTTTCATGTGATCTTAACTCGAATTAAGGATTTCCCGGATCTTGGCTACCTTTTCTAAACTAAGAACTGACCAGAGAATCTCTTTGAGCTGTTCTAAACAAGTTCTCATCTGTTTACAGTCATTTTCTCTGAATTATCCATGTTTTCATGTAGTTTCCTATATTCTGCCTTCTGGTCCAAGTATAAGCTTTGCCCACTTTATCAAACAACTTCCTACACACTGTTATGAACTGAGGCAGCTCGGGAACATTGTCTCTCAACTGTGTTATAGAGTGTAGTACTACATTTCAGTGAAGTGTAAGGCTTTCCAAAGCTGCCGAACGTGTTTCTTTCTCTATTTCAATGGTATTCTGCCTTGTATAA
The DNA here is from genome assembly GCF_964339955.1 of Pipistrellus hanaki. NCBI lineage: Eukaryota > Metazoa > Chordata > Mammalia > Chiroptera > Vespertilionidae > Pipistrellus > Pipistrellus hanaki. The sequence goes on along the minus strand of NW_028182271.1, from coordinate 159,112 downwards.
CACACATTTATCACTCTAGTCTACGTAAAGTAAAGAATATAGAATTCATACAGTGTTTCATGTCATCTTAACTCGAATTAAGGATTTCCCCGATCTTAGCTACCTTTACTACACTAGGAACTGACTGGAGAATCTCTTTCAGCTGTTCTAAACAAGTTCTCATCTGTTTACACTCATTTTCTCTGAATTATCCATGTTTTCATGTAGTTTCCTTTAAAGGAGACTAGTTTCCACTCTAGTCTCCTTCAAGTAAAGAATATAGGATTCATACAGTGTTTCATGTGATCTTAACTCGAATTAAGGATTTCCCGGATCTTAGCTACCTTTACTACACTAAGAACTGACCGGAGAATCTCTTTGAGCTGTTCTAAACAAGTTCTCCTCTGTTTACAGTCATTTTCTCTGAATTATCCATGTTTTCATGTAGTTTCCTATATTCTGCCTTCTGGTCCAAGTATAAGCTTTGCCCACTTTATCAAACAACTTCCTACACACTGTTATGAACTGAGGCAGCTCGGGAACATTGTCTCTCAACTGTGTTATAGAGTGTAGTACTACATTTCAGTGAAGTGTAAGGCTTTCCAAAGCTGCCGAACGTCTTTCTTTCTCTACTTCAATCGTATTCTGCCTTGTATAACACACATTTACTACCCTAGTCTCCTTTAAGTACAGAATATTGCATTCATACAGTGTTTCATGTGATCTTAACTCGAATTAAGGATTTCCCGGATCTTAGCTACCTTTTCTACACTAAGAACTGACCAGAGAATCTCTTTGAGCTGTTCTAAACAAGTTCTCATCTGTTTACAGTCATTTTCTCTGAATTATCCATGTTTTCATGTAGTTTCCTATATTCTGCCTTCTGGTCCAAGTATAAGCTTTGCCCACTTTATCAAACAACTTCCTACACACTGTTATGAACTGAGGCAGCTCGGGAACATTGTCTCTCAACTGTGTTATAGAGTGTAGTACTACATTTCAGTGAAGTGTAAGGCTTTCCAAAGCTGCCGAATGTCTTTCTTTCTCTACTGCAATCGTATTCTGCCTTGTATAACACACATTTACCACCCTAGTCTCCTTTAAGTACAGAATATTGCATTCATACAGTGTTTCATGTGATCTTAACTCGAATTAAGGATTTCCCGGATCTTGGCTACCTTTTCTAAACTAAGAACTGACCAGAGAATCTCTTTGAGCTGTTCTAAACAAGTTCTCATCTGTTTACAGTCATTTTCTCTGAATTATCCATGTTTTCATGTAGTTTCCTATATTCTGCCTTCTGGTCCAAGTATAAGCTTTGCCCACTTTATCAAACAACTTCCTACACACTGTTATGAACTGAGGCAGCTCGGGAACATTGTCTCTCAACTGTGTTATAGAGTGTAGTACTACATTTCAGTGAAGTGTAAGGCTTTCCAAAGCTGCCGAACGTGTTTCTTTCTCTATTTCAATGTTATTCTGCCTTGTATAACACACATTTATCACTCTAGTCTCCGTAAAGTAAAGAATATAGGATTCATACAGTGTTTCATGTCATCTTAACTCGAATTAAGGATTTCCCCGATCTTAGCTACCTTTACTACACTAGGAACTGACTGGAGAATCTCTTTCAGCTGTTCTAAACAAGTTCTCATCTGTTTACACTCATTTTCTCTGAATTATCCATGTTTTCATGTAGTTTCCTTTAAAGGAGACTAGTTTCCACTCTAGTCTCCTTCAAGTAAAGAATATAGGATTCATACAGTGTTTCATGTGATCTTAACTCGAATTAAGGATTTCCCGGATCTTAGCTACCTTTACTACACTAAGAACTGACCGGAGAATCTCTTTGAGCTGTTCTAAACAAGTTCTCCTCTGTTTACAGTCATTTTCTCTGAATTATCCATGTTTTCATGTAGTTTCCTATATTCTGCCTTCTGGTCCAAGTATAAGCTTTGCCCACTTTATCAAACAACTTCCTACACACTGTTATGAACTGAGGCAGCTCGGGAACATTGTCTCTCAACTGTGTTATAGAGTGTAGTACTACATTTCAGTGAAGTGTAAGGCTTTCCAAAGCTGCCGAACGTCTTTCTTTCTCTACTTCAATCGTATTCTGCCTTGTATAACACATATTTACTACCCTAGTCTCCTTTAAGTACAGAATATTGCATTCATACAGTGTTTCATGTGATCTTAACTCGAATTAAGGATTTCCCGGATCTTAGCTACCTTTTCTACACTAAGAACTGACCAGAGAATCTCTTTGAGCTGTTCTAAACAAGTTCTCATCTGTTTACAGTCATTTTCTCTGAATTATCCATGTTTTCATGTAGTTTCCTATATTCTGCCTTCTGGTCCAAGTATAAGCTTTGCCCACTTTATCAAACAACTTCCTACACACTGTTATGAACTGAGGCAGCTCGGGAACATTGTCTCTCAACTGTGTTATAGAGTGTAGTACTACATTTCAGTGAAGTGTAAGGCTTTCCAAAGCTGCCGAACGTGTTTCTTTCTCTATTTCAATGGTATTCTGCCTTGTATAAAACACATTTACCACTCTAGTCTCCTTTAAGTAAAGAATATAGGATTCATACAGTGTTTCATGTCATCTTAACTCAAATTAAGGATTTCCCCGATCTTAGCTACCTTTACTACACTAAGAACTGACTGGAGAATCTCTTTCAGCTGTTCTGAACAAGTTCTCATCTGTTTACACTCATTTTCTCTGAATTATCCATGTTTTCATGTAGTTTCCTTTAAAGGAGACTAGTTTCCACTCTAGTCTCCTTCAAGTAAAGAATATAGGATTCATACAGTGTTTCATGTGATCTTAACTCGAATTAAGGATTTCCCGGATCTTAGCTACCTTTACTACACTAAGAACTGACCGGAGAATCTCTTTGAGCTGTTCTAAACAAGTTCTCCTCTGTTTACAGTCATTTTCTCTGAATTATCCATGTTTTCATGTAGTTTCCTATATTCTGCCTTCTGGTCCAAGTATAAGCTTTGCCCACTTTATCAAACAACTTCCTACACACTGTTATGAACTGAGGCAGCTCGGGAACATTGTCTCTCAACTGTGTTATAGAGTGTAGTACTACATTTCAGTGAAGTGTAAGGCTTTCCAAAGCTGCCGAATGTCTTTCTTTCTCTACTGCAATCGTATTCTGCCTTGTATAACACACATTTACCACCCTAGTCTCCTTTAAGTACAGAATATTGCATTCATACAGTGTTTCATGTGATCTTAACTCGAATTAAGGATTTCCCGGATCTTGGCTACCTTTTCTAAACTAAGAACTGACCAGAGAATCTCTTTGAGCTGTTCTAAACAAGTTCTCATCTGTTTACAGTCATTTTCTCTGAATTATCCATGTTTTCATGTAGTTTCCTATATTCTGCCTTCTGGTCCAAGTATAAGCTTTGCCCACTTTATCAAACAACTTCCTACACACTGTTATGAACTGAGGCAGCTCGGGAACATTGTCTCTCAACTGTGTTATAGAGTGTAGTACTACATTTCAGTGAAGTGTAAGGCTTTCCAAAGCTGCCGAACGTGTTTCTTTCTCTATTTCAATGGTATTCTGCCTTGTATAACACACATTTATCACTCTAGTCTCCGTAAAGTAAAGAATATAGGATTCATACAGTGTTTCATGTCATCTTAACTCGAATTAAGGATTTCCCCGATCTTAGCTACCTTTACTACACTAGGAACTGACTGGAGAATCTCTTTCAGCTGTTCTAAACAAGTTCTCATCTGTTTACACTCATTTTCTCTGAATTATCCATGTTTTCATGTAGTTTCCTTTAAAGGAGACTAGTTTCCACTCTAGTCTCCTTCAAGTAAAGAATATAGGATTCATACAGTGTTTCATGTGATCTTAACTCGAATTAAGGATTTCCCGGATCTTAGCTACCTTTACTACACTAAGAACTGACCGGAGAATCTCTTTGAGCTGTTCTAAACAAGTTCTCCTCTGTTTACAGTCATTTTCTCTGAATTATCCATGTTTTCATGTAGTTTCCTATATTCTGCCTTCTGGTCCAAGTATAAGCTTTGCCCACTTTATCAAACAACTTCCTACACACTGTTATGAACTGAGGCAGCTCGGGAACATTGTCTCTCAACTGTGTTATAGAGTGTAGTACTACATTTCAGTGAAGTGTAAGGCTTTCCAAAGCTGCCGAACGTCTTTCTTTCTCTACTTCAATCGTATTCTGCCTTGTATAACACATATTTACTACCCTAGTCTCCTTTAAGTACAGAATATTGCATTCATACAGTGTTTCATGTGATCTTAACTCGAATTAAGGATTTCCCGGATCTTAGCTACCTTTTCTACACTAAGAACTGACCAGAGAATCTCTTTGAGCTGTTCTAAACAAGTTCTCATCTGTTTACAGTCATTTTCTCTGAATTATCCATGTTTTCATGTAGTTTCCTATATTCTGCCTTCTGGTCCAAGTATAAGCTTTGCCCACTTTATCAAACAACTTCCTACACACTGTTATGAACTGAGGCAGCTCGGGAACATTGTCTCTCAACTGTGTTATAGAGTGTAGTACTACATTTCAGTGAAGTGTAAGGCTTTCCAAAGCTGCCGAACGTGTTTCTTTCTCTATTTCAATGGTATTCTGCCTTGTATAAAACACATTTACCACTCTAGTCTCCTTTAAGTAAAGAATATAGGATTCATACAGTGTTTCATGTCATCTTAACTCAAATTAAGGATTTCCCCGATCTTAGCTACCTTTACTACACTAAGAACTGACTGGAGAATCTCTTTCAGCTGTTCTGAACAAGTTCTCATCTGTTTACACTCATTTTCTCTGAATTATCCATGTTTTCATGTAGTTTCCTTTAAAGGAGACTAGTTTCCACTCTAGTCTCCTTCAAGTAAAGAATATAGGATTCATAGAGTGTTTCATGTGATCTTAACTCGAATTAAGGATTTCCCGGATCTTAGCTACCTTTACTACACTAAGAACTGACCGGAGAATCTCTTTGAGCTGTTCTAAACAAGTTCTCCTCTGTTTACAGTCATTTTCTCTGAATTATCCATGTTTTCATGTAGTTTCCTATATTCTGCCTTCTGGTCCAAGTATAAGCTTTGCCCACTATATCAAACAACTTCCTACACACTGTTATGAACTGAGGCAGCTCGGGAACATTGTCTCTCAACTGTGTTATAGAGTGTAGTACTACATTTCAGTGAAGTGTAAGGCTTTCCAAAGCTGCCGAACGTGTTTCTTTCTCTATTTCAATAGTATTCTGCCTTGTATAACACACATTGACCACTCTAGTCTCCTTTAAGTAAAGAATATAGGATTCATACAGTGTTTCATGTCATCTTAACTCGAATTAAGGATTTCCCCGATCTTAGCTACCTTTACTACACTAAGAACTGACTGGAGAATCTCTTTCAGCTGTTCTAAACAAGTTCTCATCTGTTTACACTCATTTTCTCTGAATTATCCATGTTTTCATGTAGTTTCCTTTAAAGGAGACTAGTTTCCACTCTAGTCTCCTTCAAGTAAAGAATATAGGATTCATACAGTGTTTCATGTCATCTTAACTCGAATTAAGGATTTCCCGGATCTTAGCTACCTTTTCTACACTAAGAACTGACCGGAGAATCTCTTTGAGCTGTTCTAAACAAGTTCTCATCTGTTTACAGTCATTTTCTCTGAATTATCCATGTTTTCATGTAGTTTCCTATATTCTGCCTTCTGGTCCAAGTATAAGCTTTGCCCTCTTTATCAAACAACTTCCTACACACTGTTATGAACTGAGGCAGCTCGGGAACATTGTCTCTCAACTGTGTTATAGAGTGTAGTACTACATTTCAGTGAAGTGTAAGGCTTTCCAAAGCTGCCGAACGTCTTTCTTTCTCTACTGCAATCGTCTTCTGCCTTGTATAACACACATTTACCACCCTAGTCTCCTTTAAGTACAGAATATTGCATTCATACAGTGTTTCATGTGATCTTAACTCGAATTAAGGATTTCCCGGATCTTAGCTACCTTTTCTAAACTAAGAACTGACCAGAGAATCTCTTTGAGCTGTTCTAAACAAGTTCTCATCTGTTTACAGTCATTTTCTCTGAATTATCCATGTTTTCATGTAGTTTCCTATATTCTGCCTTCTGGTCCAAGTATAAGCTTTGCCCACTTTATCAAACAACTTCCTACACACTGTTATGAACTGAGGCAGCTCGGGAACATTGTCTCTCAACTGTGTTATAGAGTGTAGTACTACATTTCAGTGAAGTGTAAGGCTTTCCAAAGCTGCCGAACGTGTTTCTTTCTCTATTTCAATGGTATTCTGCCTTGTATAACACACATTTACCACTCTAGTCTCCGTAAAGTAAAGAATATAGGATTCATACAGTGTTTCATGTCATCTTAACTCGAATTAAGGATTTCCCCGATCTTAGCTACCTTTACTACACTAGGAACTGACTGGAGAATCTCTTTAAGCTGTTCTAAACAAGTTCTCATCTGTTTACACTCATTTTCTCTGAATTATCCATGTTTTCATGTAGTTTCCTTTAAAGGAGACTAGTTTCCACTCTAGTCTCCTTCAAGTAAAGAATATAGGATTCATACAGTGTTTCATGTGATCTTAACTCGAATTAAGGATTTCCCGGATCTTAGCTACCTTTACTACACTAAGAACTGACCGGAGAATCTCTCTGAGCTGTTCTAAACAAGTTCTCCTCTGTTTACAGTCATTTTCTCTGAATTATCCATGTTTTCATGTAGTTTCCTATATTCTGCCTTCTGGTCCAAGTATAAGCTTTGCCCACTTTATCAAACAACTTCCTACACACTGTTATGAACTGAGGCAGCTCGGGAACATTGTCTCTCAACTGTGTTATAGAGTGTAGTACTACATTTCAGTGAAGTGTAAGGCTTTCCAAAGCTGCCGAACGTGTTTCTTTCTCTATTTCAATGGTATTCTGCCTTGTATAACACACATTTACCACTCTAGTCTCCTTTAAGTAAAGAATATAGGATTCATACAGTGTTTCATGTCATCTTAACTCGAATTAAGGATTTCCCCGATCTTAGCTACCTTTACTACACTAAGAACTGACTTGGAGAATCTCTTTGAGCTGTTCTAAACAAGTTCTCATCTGTTTACAGTCATTTTCTCTGAATTATCCATGTTTTCATGTAGTTTCCTATATTCTGCCTTCTGGTCCAAGTATAAGCTTTGCCCACTTTATCAAACAACCTCCTACACACTGTTATGAACTGAGGTAGCTCGGGAACATTGTCTCTCAACTGTGTTATAGAGTGTAGTACTACATTTTAGTGAAGTGTAGGGCTTTCGAAAGCTGCCGAACGTGTTTCTTTCTCTATTTCAATGGTATTCTGCCTTGTATAACACACATTTACCACTCTAGTCTCCTTTAAGTAAAGAATATAGGATTCATACAGTGTTTCATGTCATCTTAACTCGAATTAAGGATTTCCCGGATCTTAGCTACCTTTTCTACACTAAGAACTGACTTAGAGAATCTCTTTGAGCTGTTCTAAACAAGTTTTCATCTGTTTACAGTCATTTTCTCTGAATTATCCATGTTTTCATGTAGTTTCCTATATTCTGCCTTCTGGTCCAAGTATAAGCTTTGCCCACTTTATCAAACAACTTCCTACACACTGTTATGAACTGAGGCAGCTCAGGAACATTGTCTCTCAACTGTGTTATAGAGTGTAGTACTACATTTCAGTGAAGTGTAAGGCTTTCCAAAGCTGCCGAACGTGTTTCTTTCTCTATTTCAATGGTATTCTGCCTTGTATAACACACATTTACCACTCTAGTCTCCTTTAAGTAAAGAATATAGGATTCATACAGTGTTTCATGTCATCTTAACTCCAATTAAGGATTTCCCCGATCTTAGCTACCTTTACTACACTAAGAACTGACTGGAGAATCACTTTCAGCTGTTCTAAACAAGTTCTCATCTGTTTACACTCATTTTGTCTGAATTATCCATGTTTTCATGTAGTTTCCTTTAAAGGAGACTAGTTTCCACTCTAGTCTCCTTCAAGTAAAGAATATAGGATTCATACAGTGTTTCATGTGATCTTAACTCGAATTAAGGTTTTCTCGGATCTTAGCTACCTTTACTACACTAAGAACTGACCGGAGAATCTCTTTGAGCTGTTCTGAACAAGTTCTCCTCTGTTTACAGTCATTTTCTCTGAATTATCCATGTTTTCATGTAGTTTCCTATATTCTGCCTTCTGGTCCAAGTATAAGCTTTGCCCACTTTATCAAACAACCTCCTACACACTGTTATGAACTGAGGTAGCTCGGGAACATTGTCCCTCAACTGTGTTATAGAGTGTAGTACTACATTTTAGTGAAGTGTAGGGCTTTCCAAAGCTGCCGAACGTGTTTCTTTCTCTATTTCAATGGTATTCTGCCTTGTATAACACACATTTACCTCTCTAGTCTCCTTTAAGCAAAGAATATAGGATTCATACAGTGTTTCATTTCATCTTAACTCGAATTAAGGATTTCCCGGATCTTAGCTACCTTTTCTACACTAAGAACTGACTTGGAGAATCTCTTTGAGCTGTTCTAAACAAGTTCTCATCTGTTTACAGTCATTTTCTCTGAATCATCCATGTTTTCATGTAGTTTCCTATATTCTGCCTTCTGGTCCAAGTATAAGCTTTGCCCACTTTATCAAACAACCTCCTACACACTGTTATGAACTGAGGTAGCTCGGGAACATTGTCTCTCAACTGTGTTATAGAGTGTAGTACTACATTTTAGTGAAGTGTAGGGCTTTCGAAAGCTGCCGAACGTGTTTCTTTCTCTATTTCAATGGTATTCTGCCTTGTATAACACACATTTACCACTCTAGTCTCCTTTAAGTAAAGAATATAGGATTCATACAGTGTTTCATGTCATCTTAACTCGAATTAAGGATTTCCCGGATCTTAGCTACCTTTTCTACACTAAGAACTGACTTGGAGAATCTCTTTGAGCTGTTCTAAACAAGTTTTCATCTGTTTACAGTCATTTTCTCTGACTTATCCATGTTTTCATGTAGTTTCCTATATTCTGCCTTCTGGTCCAAGTATAAGCTTTGCCCACTTTATCAAACAACTTCCTACACACTGTTATGAACTGAGGCAGCTCAGGAACATTGTCTCTCAACTGTGTTATAGAGTGTAGTACTACATTTCAGTGAAGTGTAAGGCTTTCCAAAGCTGCCGAACGTGTTTCTTTCTCTATTTCAATGGTATTCTGCCTTGTATAACACACATTTACCACTCTAGTCTCCTTTAAGTAAAGAATATAGGATTCATACAGTGTTTCATGTCATCTTAACTCGAATTAAGGATTTCCCGGATCTTAGCTACCTTTACTACACTAAGAACTGACTGGAGAATCACTTTCAGCTGTTCTAAACAAGTTCTCATCTGTTTACAGTCATTTTCTCTGAATTATCCATGTTTTCATGTAGTTTCCTATATTCTGCCTTCTGGTCCAAGTATAAGCTTTGCCCACTTTATCAAACAACTTCCTACACACTGTTATGAACGGAGGCAGCTCGGGAACATTGTCTCTCAACTGTGTTATAGAGTGTAGTACTACATTTCAGTGAAGTGTAAGGCTTTCCAAAGCTGCCGAACATGTTTTTTTCTCTATTTCAATGGTATTCTGCCTTGTATAACACACATTTCCCACTCTAGTATCCTTTAAGTAAAGAATATAGGATTCATACAGTGTTTCATGTCATCTTAACTCGCATTAAGGATTTCCCGGATCTTAGCTACCTTTTCTACACTAAGAACTGACTTGGAGAATCGCTTTGAGCTCTTCTAAACAAGTTCTCATCTGTTTACAGTCATTTTCTCTGAATTATCCATGTTTTCATGTAGTTTCCTGTATTCTGCCTTCTGGTCCAAGTATAAGCTTTGCCCACTGTATCAAACAACTTCCTACACACTGTTATGAACTGAGGCAGCTCGGGAACACTGTCTCTCAACTGTGTTATAGAGTGTAGTACTACCTTTCAGTGAAGTGTAAGGCTTTCCAAAGCTGCCGAACGTGTTTCTTTCTCTATTTCAATGGTATTCTGCCTTGTATAACACACATTTACCACTCTAGTCTCCTTTAAGTAAAGAATATAGGATTCATACAGTGTTTCATGTGATCTTAACTCGAATTAAGGATTTCCCGGATCTTAGCTAACTTTTCTACACTAAGAACTGACTTGGAGAATCTCTTTGAGCTGTTCTAAACAAGTTCTCATCTGTTTACAGTCATTTTCTCTGAATTATCCATGTTTTCATGTAGTTTCCTATATTCTGCCTTCTGGTCCAAGTATAAGCTTTGCCCACTTTATCAAACAACTTCCTATAGACTGTTATGAACTGAGGCAGCTCGGGAACATTTTCTCTCAACTGTGTTATAGAGTGTAGTACTACATTTCAGTGAAGTGTAAGGCTTTCCAAAGCTGCCGAACGTGTTTCTTTCTCTATTTCAATGGTATTCTGCCTTGTATAACACACATTTACCACTCTAGTCTCCTTTAAGTAAAGAATATAGGATTCATACAGTGTTTCATGTCATCTTAACTCGCATTAAGGATTTCCCGGATCTTAGCTACCTTTTCTACACAAAGAACTGACTTAGAGAATCTCTTTGAGCTGTTCTAAACAAGTTCTCATCTGTTTACAGTCATTTTCTCTGAATTATCCATGTTTTCATGTAGTTTCCTATATTCTGCCTTCTGGTCCAAGTATAAGCTTTGCCCACTTTATCAAACAACTTCCTACACACTGTTATGAACTGAGGCAGCTCGGGAACATTGTCTCTCAACTGTGTTATAGAGTGTAGTACTACATTTCAGTGAAGTGTAAGGCTTTCCAAAGCTGCCGAACGTGTTTCTTTCTCTATTTCAATGGTATTCTGCCTTGTATAACACACATTTACCACTCTAGTCTCCTTTAAGTAAAGAATATAGGATTCATACAGTGTTTCATGTCATCTTAACTCGAATTAAGGATTTCCCCGATCTTAGCTACCTTTACTACACTAAGAACTGACTTGGAGAATCTCTTTGAGCTCTTCTAAACAAGTTCTCATCTGTTTACAGTCATTTTCTCTGAATTATCCATGTTTTTATGTAGTTTCCTGTATTCTGCCTTCTGGTCCAAGTATAAGCTTTGCCCACTGTATCAAACAACTTCCTACACACTGTTATGAACTGAGGCAGCTCGGGAACATTGTCTCTCAACTGTGTTATAGAGTGTAGTACTACCTTTCAGTGAAGTGTAAGGCTTTCCAAAGCTGCCGAACGTGTTTCTTTCTCTATTTCAATGGTATTCTGCCTTGTATAACACACATTTACCACTCTAGTCTCCTTTAAGTAAAGAATATAGGATTCATACAGTGTTTCATGTGATCTTAACTCGAATTAAGGATTTCCCGGATCTTAGCTACCTTTTCTACACTAAGAACTGACTTGGAGAATCTCTTTGAGCTGTTCTAAACAAGTTCTCATCTGTTTACAGTCATTTTCTCTGAATTATCCATGTTTTCATGTAGTTTCCTATATTCTGCCTTCTGGTCCAAGTATAAGCTTTGCCCACTTTATCAAACAACTTCCTATAGACTGTTATGAACTGAGGCAGCTCGGGAACATTTTCTCTCAACTGTGTTATAGAGTGTAGTACTACATTTCAGTGAAGTGTAAGCCTTTCCAAAGCTGCCGAACGTGTTTCTTTCTCTATTTCAATGGTATTCTGCCTTGTATAACACACATTTACCAGTCTAGTCTCCTTTAAGTAAAGAATATAGGATTCATACAGTGTTTCATGTCATCTTAACTCGCATTAAGGATTTCCCGGATCTTAGGTACCTTTTCTACACAAAGAACTGACTTAGAGAATATCTTTGAGCTGTTCTAAACAAGTTCTCATCTGTTTACAGTCATTTTCTCTGAATTATCCATGTTTTCATGTAGTTTCCTATATTCTGCCTTCTGGTCCAAGTATAAGCTTTGCCCACTTTATCAAACAACTTCCTATAGACTGTTATGAACTGAGGCAGCTCGGGAACATTTTCTCTCAACTGTGTTATAGAGTGTAGTACTACATTTCAGTGAAGGGTAAGCCTTTCCAAAGCTGCCGAACGTGTTTCTTTCTCTATTTCAATGGTATTCTGCCTTGTATAACACACATTTACCAGTCTAGTCTCCTTTAAGTAAAGAATATAGGATTCATACAGTGTTTCATGTCATCTTAACTCGCATTAAGGATTTCCCGGATCTTAGCTACCTTTTCTACACTAAGAACTGACTTGGAGAATCTCTTTGAGCTCTTCTAAACAAGTTCTCATCTGTTTACAGTCATTTTCTCTGAATTATCCATGTTTTTATGTAGTTTCCTGTATTCTGCCTTCTGGTCCAAGTATAAGTTTTGCCCACTGTATCAAACAACTTCCTACACACTGTTATGAACTGAGGAAGCTCGGGAACATTGTCTCTCAAATGTGTTATAGAGTGTAGTACTACATTTCAGTGAAGTGTAGGGCTTTCCAAAGCTGCCGAACGTGTTTCTTTCTCTATTTCAATGGTATTCTGCCTTGTATAACACACATTTACCACTCTAGTCTCCTTTAAGTAAAGAATATAGGATTCATACAGTGTTTCATGTCATCTTAACTCGCATTAAGGATTTCCCGGATCTTAGCTACCTTTTCTACACTAAGAACTGACTTGGAGAATCTCTTTGAGCTCTTCTAAACAAGTTCTCATCTGTTTACAGTCATTTTCTCTGAATTATCCATGTTTTCATGTAGTTTCCTGTATTCTGCCTTCTGGTCCAAGTATAAGCTTTGCCCACTGTATCAAACAACTTCCTACACACTGTTATGAACTGAGGCAGCACGGGAACATTGTCTCTCAACTGTGTTATAGAGTGTAGTACTACCTTTCAGTGAAGTGTAAGGCTTTCCAAAGCTGCCGAACGTGTTTCTTTCTCTATTTCAATGGTATTCTGCCTTGTATAACACACATTTACCACTCTAGTCTCCTTTAAGTAAAGAATATAGGATTCATACAGTGTTTCATGTGATCTTAACTCGAATTAAGGATTTCCCGGATCTTAGCTACCTTTTCTACACTAAGAACTGACTTGGAGAATCTCTTTGAGCTGTTCTAAACAAGTTCTCATCTGTTTACTGTCATTTTCTCTGAATTATCCATGTTTTCATGTAGTTTCCTATATTCTGCCTTCTGGTCCAAGTATAAGCTTTGCCCACTTTATCAAACAACTTCCTATAGACTGTTATGAACTGAGGCAGCTCGGGAACATTTTCTCTCAACTGTGTTATAGAGTGTAGTACTACATTTCAGTGAAGTGTAAGGCTTTCCAAAGCTGCCGAACGTGTTTCTTTCTCTATTTCAATGGTATTCTGCCTTGTATAACACACATTTACCACTCTAGTCTCCTTTAAGTAAAGAATATAGGATTCATACAGTGTTTCATGTCATCTTAACTCGCATTAAGGATTTCCCGGATCTTAGCTACCTTTACTACACAAAGAACTGACTTAGAGAATCTCTTTGAGCTGTTCTAAACAAGTTCTCATCTGTTTACAGTCATTTTCTCTGAATTATCCATGTTTTCATGTAGTTTCCTATATTCTGCCTTCTGTTCCAAGTATAAGCTTTGCCCACTTTATCAAACAACTTCCTACACACTGTTATGAACTGAGGCAGCTCGGGAACATTGTCTCTCAACTGTGTTATAGAGTGTAGTACTACATTTCAGTGAAGTGTAAGGCTTTCCAAAGCTGCCGAACGTCTTTCTTTCTCTATTTCAATGGTATTCTGCCTTGTATAACACACATTTCCCACTCTAGTCTCCTTTAAGTAAAGAATATAGGATTCATACAGTGTTTCATGTCATCTTAACTCGAATTAAGGATTTCCCCGAACTTAGCTACCTTTTCTACACTAAGAACTGACTTGGAGAATCTCTTTGAGCTGTTCTAAACAAGTTCTCATCTGTTTACAGTCATTTTCTCTGAATTATCCATGTTTTCATGCAGTTTCCTATATTCTGCCTTCTGGTCCAAGTATAAGCTTTGCCCACTTTATCAAACAACTTCCTATAGACTGTTATGAACTGAGGCAGCTCGGGAACATTTTCTCTCAACTGTGTTATAGAGTGTAGTACTACATTTCAGTGAAGTGTAAGCCTTTCCAAAGCTGCCGAACGTGTTTCTTTCTCTATTTCAATGGTATTCTGCCTTGTATAACACACATTTACCACTCTAGTCTCCTTTAAGTAAAGAATATAGGATTCATACAGTGTTTCATGTCATCTTAACTCGCATTAAGGATTTCCCGGATCTTAGGTACCTTTTCTACACAAAGAACTGACTTAGAGAATATCTTTGAGCTGTTCTAAACAAGTTCTCATCTGTTTACAGTCATTTTCTCTGAATTATCCATGTTTTCATGTAGTTTCCTATATTCTGCCTTCTGGTCCAAGTATAAGCTTTGCCCACTTTATCAAACAACTTCCTATAGACTGTTATGAACTGAGGCAGCTCGGGAACATTTTCTCTCAACTGTGTTATAGAGTGTAGTACTACATTTCAGTGAAGGGTAAGCCTTTCCAAAGCTGCCGAACGTGTTTCTTTCTCTATTTCAATGGTATTCTGCCTTGTATAACACACATTTACCAGTCTAGTCTCCTTTAAGTAAAGAATATAGGATTCATACAGTGTTTCATGTCATCTTAACTCGCATTAAGGATTTCCCGGATCTTAGCTACCTTTTCTACACTAAGAACTGACTTGGAGAATCTCTTTGAGCTCTTCTAAACAAGTTCTCATCTGTTTACAGTCATTTTCTCTGAATTATCCATGTTTTTATGTAGTTTCCTGTATTCTGCCTTCTGGTCCAAGTATAAGTTTTGCCCACTGTATCAAACAACTTCCTACACACTGTTATGAACTGAGGCAGCTCGGGAACATTGTCTCTCAAATGTGTTATAGAGTGTAGTACTACATTTCAGTGAAGTGTAGGGCTTTCCAAAGCTGCCGAACGTGTTTCTTTCTCTATTTCAATGGTATTCTGCCTTGTATAACACACATTTACCACTCTAGTCTCCTTTAAGTAAAGAATATAGGATTCATACAGTGTTTCATGTCATCTTAACTCGCATTAAGGATTTCCCGGATCTTAGCTACCTTTTCTACACTAAGAACTGACTTGGAGAATCTCTTTGAGCTCTTCTAAACAAGTTCTCATCTGTTTACAGTCATTTTCTCTGAATTATCCATGTTTTCATGTAGTTTCCTGTATTCTGCCTTCTGGTCCAAGTATAAGCTTTGCCCACTGTATCAAACAACTTCCTACACACTGTTATGAACTGAGGCAGCACGGGAACATTGTCTCTCAACTGTGTTATAGAGTGTAGTACTACCTTTCAGTGAAGTGTAAGGCTTTCCAAAGCTGCCGAACGTGTTTCTTTCTCTATTTCAATGGTATTCTGCCTTGTATAACACACATTTACCACTCTAGTCTCCTTTAAGTAAAGAATATAGGATTCATACAGTGTTTCATGTGATCTTAACTCGAATTAAGGATTTCCCGGATCTTAGCTACCTTTTCTACACTAAGAACTGACTTGGAGAATCTCTTTGAGCTGTTCTAAACAAGTTCTCATCTGTTTACTGTCATTTTCTCTGAATTATCCATGTTTTCATGTAGTTTCCTATATTCTGCCTTCTGGTCCAAGTATAAGCTTTGCCCACTTTATCAAACAACTTCCTATAGACTGTTATGAACTGAGGCAGCTCGGGAACATTTTCTCTCAACTGTGTTATAGAGTGTAGTACTACATTTCAGTGAAGTGTAAGGCTTTCCAAAGCTGCCGAACGTGTTTCTTTCTCTATTTCAATGGTATTCTGCCTTGTATAACACACATTTACCACTCTAGTCTCCTTTAAGTAAAGAATATAGGATTCATACAGTGTTTCATGTCATCTTAACTCGCATTAAGGATTTCCCGGATCTTAGCTACCTTTACTACACAAAGAACTGACTTAGAGAATCTCTTTGAGCTGTTCTAAACAAGTTCTCATCTGTTTACAGTCATTTTCTCTGAATTATCCATGTTTTCATGTAGTTTCCTATATTCTGCCTTCTGTTCCAAGTATAAGCTTTGCCCACTTTATCAAACAACTTCCTACACACTGTTATGAACTGAGGCAGCTCGGGAACATTGTCTCTCAACTGTGTTATAGAGTGTAGTACTACATTTCAGTGAAGTGTAAGGCTTTCCAAAGCTGCCGAACGTCTTTCTTTCTCTATTTCAATGGTATTCTGCCTTGTATAACACACATTTCCCACTCTAGTCTCCTTTAAGTAAAGAATATAGGATTCATACAGTGTTTCATGTCATCTTAACTCGAATTAAGGATTTCCCCGAACTTAGCTACCTTTTCTACACTAAGAACTGACTTGGAGAATCTCTTTGAGCTGTTCTAAACAAGTTCTCATCTGTTTACAGTCATTTTCTCTGAATTATCCATGTTTTCATGCAGTTTCCTATATTCTGCCTTCTGGTCCAAGTATAAGCTTTGCCCACTTTATCAAACAACTTCCTACACACTGTTATGAACTGAGGCAGCTCGGGAACATTGTCTCTCAAATGTGTTATAGAGTGTAGTACTACATTTCAGTGAAGTGTAGGGCTTTCCAAAGCTGCCGAACGTGTTTATTTCTCTATTTCAATGGTATTCTGCCTTGTATAACACACATTTACCACTCTAGTCTCCTTTAAGTAAAGAATATAGGATTCATACAGTGTTTCATGTCATCTTAACTCGCATTAAGGATTTCCCGGATCTTAGCTACCTTTTCTACACTAAGAACTGACTTGGAGAACCTCTTTGAGCTCTTCTAAACAAGTTCTCATCTGTTTATAGTCATTTTCTCTGAATTATCCATGTTTTCATGTAGTTTCCTGTATTCTGCCTTCTGGTCCAAGTATAAGCTTTGCCCACTGTATCAAACAACTTCCTACACACTGTTATGAACTGAGGAAGCTCGGGAACATTGTCTCTCAACTGTGTTATAGAGTGTAGTACTACCTTTCAGTGAAGTGTAAGGCTTTCCAAAGCTGCCGAACGTGTTTCTTTCTCTATTTCAATGGTATTCTGCCTTGTATAACACACATTTACCACTCTAGTCTCCTTTAAGTAAAGAATATAGGATTCATACAGTGTTTCATGTGATCTTAACTCGAATTAAGGATTTCCCGGATCTTAGCTACCTTTTCTACACTAAGAACTGAGTTGGAGAATCTCTTTGAGCTGTTCTAAACAAGTTCTCATCTGTTTACAGTCATTTTCTCTGAATTATCCATGTTTTCATGTAGTTTCCTATATTCTGCCTTCTTGTCCAAGTATAAGCTTTACCCACTGTATCAAACAACTTCCTACACACTGTTATGAACTGAGGCAGCTCGGGAACATTGTCTCTCAACTGTGTTATAGAGTGTAGTACTACATTTCAGTGAAGTGTAAGGCTTTCCAAAGCTGCCGAACGTGTTTCTTTCTCTATTTCAATGGTATTCTGCCTTGTATAACACACATTTACCACTCTAGTCTCTTTTAAGTAAAGAATATAAGATTCATACAGTGTTTCATGTCATCTTAACTCGAATTAAGGATTTCCCCGATCTTAGCTACCTTTACTACACTAAGAACTGACTGGAGAATCACTTTCAGCTGTTCTAAACAAGTTCTCATCTGTTTACACTCATTTTGTCTGAATTATCCATGTTTTCATGTAGTTTCCTTTAAAGGAGACTAGTTTCCACTCTAGTCTCCTTCAAGTAAAGAATATAGGATTCATACAGTGTTTCATGTGATCTTAACTCGAATTAAGGTTTTCTCGGATCTTAGCTACCTTTACTACACTAAGAACTGACCGGAGAATCTCTTTGAGCTGTTCTGAACAAGTTCTCCTCTGTTTACAGTCATTTTCTCTGAATTATCCATGTTTTCATGTAGTTTCCTATATTCTGCCTTCTGGTCCAAGTATAAGCTTTGCGCACTTTATCAAACAACCTCCTACACACTGTTATGAACTGAGGTAGCTCGGGAACATTGTCCCTCAACTGTGTTATAGAGTGTAGTACTACATTTTAGTGAAGTGTAGGGCTTTCCAAAGCTGCCGAACGTGTTTCTTTCTCTATTTCAATGGTATTCTGCCTTGTATAACACACATTTACCTCTCTAGTCTCCTTTAAGCAAAGAATATAGTATTCATACAGTGTTTCATTTCATCTTAACTCGAATTAAGGATTTCCCGGATCTTAGCTACCTTTTCTACACTAAGAACTGACTTGGAGAATCTCTTTGAGCTGTTCTAAACAAGTTCTCATCTGTTTACAGTCATTTTCTCTGAATCATCCATGTTTTCATGTAGTTTCCTATATTCTGCCTTCTGGTCCAAGTATAAGCTTTGCCCACTTTATCAAACAACCTCCTACACACTGTTATGAACTGAGGTAGCTCGGGAACATTGTCTCTCAACTGTGTTATAGAGTGTAGTACTACATTTTAGTGAAGTGTAGGGCTTTCGAAAGCTGCCGAACGTGTTTCTTTCTCTATTTCAATGGTATTCTGCCTTGTATAACACACATTTACCACTCTAGTCTCCTTTAAGTAAAGAATATAGGATTCATACAGTGTTTCATGTCATCTTAACTCGAATTAAGGATTTCCCAGATCTTAGCTACCTTTTCTACACTAAGAACTGACTTGGAGAATCTCTTTGAGCTGTTCTAAACAAGTTTTCATCTGTTTACAGTCATTTTCTCTGACTTATCCATGTTTTCATGTAGTTTCCTATATTCTGCC
Organism: Pipistrellus hanaki; assembly: GCF_964339955.1. Lineage (NCBI taxonomy): Eukaryota > Metazoa > Chordata > Mammalia > Chiroptera > Vespertilionidae > Pipistrellus > Pipistrellus hanaki. The sequence goes on along the minus strand of NW_028182271.1, from coordinate 140,204 downwards.
TTCTGGTCCAAGTATAAGCTTTGCCCACTTTATCAAACAACTTCCTACACACTGTTATGAACTGAGGCAGCTCAGGAACATTGTCTCTCAACTGTGTTATAGAGTGTAGTACTACATTTCAGTGAAGTGTAAGGCTTTCCAAAGCTGCCGAACGTGTTTCTTTCTCTATTTCAATGGTATTCTGCCTTGTATAGCACACATTTACCACTCTAGTCTCCTTTAAGTAAAGAATATAGGATTCATACAGTGTTTCATGTCATCTTAACTCGAATTAAGGATTTCCCCGATCTTAGCTACCTTTACTACACTAAGAACTGACTGGAGAATCACTTTCAGCTGTTCTAAACAAGTTCTCATCTGTTTACAGTCATTTTCTCTGAATTATCCATGTTTTCATGTAGTTTCCTATATTCTGCCTTCTGGTCCAAGTATAAGCTTTGCCCACTTTATCAAACAACTTCCTACACACTGTTATGAACGGAGGCAGCTCGGGAACATTGTCTCTCAACTGTGTTATAGAGTGTAGTACTACATTTCAGTGAAGTGTAAGGCTTTCCAAAGCTGCCGAACATGTTTTTTTCTCTATTTCAATGGTATTCTGCCTTGTATAACACACATTTCCCACTCTAGTATCCTTTAAGTAAAGAATATAGGATTCATACAGTGTTTCATGTCATCTTAACTCGCATTAAGGATTTCCCGGATCTTAGCTACCTTTTCTACACTAAGAACTGACTTGGAGAATCTCTTTGAGCTCTTCTAAACAAGTTCTCATCTGTTTACAGTCATTTTCTCTGAATTATCCATGTTTTCATGTAGTTTCCTGTATTCTGCCTTCTGGTCCAAGTATAAGCTTTGCCCACTGTATCAAACAACTTCCTACACACTGTTATGAACTGAGGCAGCTCGGGAACACTGTCTCTCAACTGTGTTATAGAGTGTAGTACTACCTTTCAGTGAAGTGTAAGGCTTTCCAAAGCTGCCGAACGTGTTTCTTTCTCTATTTCAATGGTATTCTGCCTTGTATAACACACATTTACCACTCTAGTCTCCTTTAAGTAAAGAATATAGGATTCATACAGTGTTTCATGTCATCTTAACTCGCATTAAGGATTTCCCGGATCTTAGCTACCTTTTCTACACAAAGAACTGACTTAGAGAATCTCTTTGAGCTGTTCTAAACAAGTTCTCATCTGTTTACAGTCATTTTCTCTGAATTATCCATGTTTTCATGTAGTTTCCTATATTCTGCCTTCTGGTCCAAGTATAAGCTTTGCCCACTTTATCAAACAACTTCCTACACACTGTTATGAACTGAGGCAGCTCGGGAACATTGTCTCTCAACTGTGTTATAGAGTGTAGTACTACATTTCAGTGAAGTGTAAGGCTTTCCAAAGCTGCCGAACGTGTTTCTTTCTCTATTTCAATGGTATTCTGCCTTGTATAACACACATTTACCACTCTAGTCTCCTTTAAGTAAAGAATATAGGATTCATACAGTGTTTCATGTCATCTTAACTCGAATTAAGGATTTCCCCGATCTTAGCTACCTTTACTACACTAAGAACTGACTTGGAGAATCTCTTTGAGCTCTTCTAAACAAGTTCTCATCTGTTTACAGTCATTTTCTCTGAATTATCCATGTTTTTATGTAGTTTCCTGTATTCTGCCTTCTGGTCCAAGTATAAGCTTTGCCCACTGTATCAAACAACTTCCTACACACTGTTATGAACTGAGGCAGCTCGGGAACATTGTCTCTCAACTGTGTTATAGAGTGTAGTACTACCTTTCAGTGAAGTGTAAGGCTTTCCAAAGCTGCCGAACGTGTTTCTTTCTCTATTTCAATGGTATTCTGCCTTGTATAACACACATTTACCACTCTAGTCTCCTTTAAGTAAAGAATATAGGATTCATACAGTGTTTCATGTGATCTTAACTCGAATTAAGGATTTCCCGGATCTTAGCTACCTTTTCTACACTAAGAACTGACTTGGAGAATCTCTTTGAGCTGTTCTAAACAAGTTCTCATCTGTTTACAGTCATTTTCTCTGAATTATCCATGTTTTCATGTAGTTTCCTATATTCTGCCTTCTGGTCCAAGTATAAGCTTTGCCCACTTTATCAAACAACTTCCTATAGACTGTTATGAACTGAGGCAGCTCGGGAACATTTTCTCTCAACTGTGTTATAGAGTGTAGTACTACATTTCAGTGAAGTGTAAGCCTTTCCAAAGCTGCCGAACGTGTTTCTTTCTCTATTTCAATGGTATTCTGCCTTGTATAACACACATTTACCAGTCTAGTCTCCTTTAAGTAAAGAATATAGGATTCATACAGTGTTTCATGTCATCTTAACTCGCATTAAGGATTTCCCGGATCTTAGGTACCTTTTCTACACAAAGAACTGACTTAGAGAATATCTTTGAGCTGTTCTAAACAAGTTCTCATCTGTTTACAGTCATTTTCTCTGAATTATCCATGTTTTCATGTAGTTTCCTATATTCTGCCTTCTGGTCCAAGTATAAGCTTTGCCCACTTTATCAAACAACTTCCTATAGACTGTTATGAACTGAGGCAGCTCGGGAACATTTTCTCTCAACTGTGTTATAGAGTGTAGTACTACATTTCAGTGAAGGGTAAGCCTTTCCAAAGCTGCCGAACGTGTTTCTTTCTCTATTTCAATGGTATTCTGCCTTGTATAACACACATTTACCAGTCTAGTCTCCTTTAAGTAAAGAATATAGGATTCATACAGTGTTTCATGTCATCTTAACTCGCATTAAGGATTTCCCGGATCTTAGCTACCTTTTCTACACTAAGAACTGACTTGGAGAATCTCTTTGAGCTCTTCTAAACAAGTTCTCATCTGTTTACAGTCATTTTCTCTGAATTATCCATGTTTTTATGTAGTTTCCTGTATTCTGCCTTCTGGTCCAAGTATAAGTTTTGCCCACTGTATCAAACAACTTCCTACACACTGTTATGAACTGAGGCAGCTCGGGAACATTGTCTCTCAAATGTGTTATAGAGTGTAGTACTACATTTCAGTGAAGTGTAGGGCTTTCCAAAGCTGCCGAACGTGTTTCTTTCTCTATTTCAATGGTATTCTGCCTTGTATAACACACATTTACCACTCTAGTCTCCTTTAAGTAAAGAATATAGGATTCATACAGTGTTTCATGTCATCTTAACTCGCATTAAGGATTTCCCGGATCTTAGCTACCTTTTCTACACTAAGAACTGACTTGGAGAATCTCTTTGAGCTCTTCTAAACAAGTTCTCATCTGTTTACAGTCATTTTCTCTGAATTATCCATGTTTTCATGTAGTTTCCTGTATTCTGCCTTCTGGTCCAAGTATAAGCTTTGCCCACTGTATCAAACAACTTCCTACACACTGTTATGAACTGAGGCAGCACGGGAACATTGTCTCTCAACTGTGTTATAGAGTGTAGTACTACCTTTCAGTGAAGTGTAAGGCTTTCCAAAGCTGCCGAACGTGTTTCTTTCTCTATTTCAATGGTATTCTGCCTTGTATAACACACATTTACCACTCTAGTCTCCTTTAAGTAAAGAATATAGGATTCATACAGTGTTTCATGTGATCTTAACTCGAATTAAGGATTTCCCGGATCTTAGCTACCTTTTCTACACTAAGAACTGACTTGGAGAATCTCTTTGAGCTGTTCTAAACAAGTTCTCATCTGTTTACAGTCATTTTCTCTGAATTATCCATGTTTTCATGTAGTTTCCTATATTCTGCCTTCTGGTCCAAGTATAAGCTTTGCCCACTTTATCAAACAACTTCCTATAGACTGTTATGAACTGAGGCAGCTCGGGAACATTTTCTCTCAACTGTGTTATAGAGTGTAGTACTACATTTCAGTGAAGTGTAAGGCTTTCCAAAGCTGCCGAACGTGTTTCTTTCTCTATTTCAATGGTATTCTGCCTTGTATAACACACATTTACCACTCTAGTCTCCTTTAAGTAAAGAATATAGGATTCATACAGTGTTTCATGTCATCTTAACTCGCATTAAGGATTTCCCGGATCTTAGCTACCTTTTCTACACTAAGAACTGACTTGGAGAATCTCTTTGAGCTGTTCTAAACAAGTTCTCATCTGTTTACAGTCATTTTCTCTGAATTATCCATGTTTTCATGCAGTTTCCTATATTCTGCCTTCTGGTCCAAGTATAAGCTTTGCCCACTTTATCAAACAACTTCCTACACACTGTTATGAACTGAGGCAGCTCGGGAACATTGTCTCTCAAATGTGTTATAGAGTGTAGTACTACATTTCAGTGAAGTGTAGGGCTTTCCAAAGCTGCCGAACGTGTTTCTTTCTCTATTTCAATGGTATTCTGCCTTGTATAACACACATTTCCCACTCTAGTCTCCTTTAAGTAAAGAATATAGGATTCATACAGTGTTTCATGTCATCTTAACTCGAATTAAGGATTTCCCCGAACTTAGCTACCTTTTCTACACTAAGAACTGACTTGGAGAATCTCTTTGAGCTGTTCTAAACAAGTTCTCATCTGTTTACAGTCATTTTCTCTGAATTATCCATGTTTTCATGCAGTTTCCTATATTCTGCCTTCTGGTCCAAGTATAAGCTTTGCCCACTTTATCAAACAACTTCCTACACACTGTTATGAACTGAGGCAGCTCGGGAACATTGTCTCTCAAATGTGTTATAGAGTGTAGTACTACATTTCAGTGAAGTGTAGGGCTTTCCAAAGCTGCCGAACGTGTTTCTTTCTCTATTTCAATGGTATTCTGCCTTGTATAACACACATTTACCACTCTAGTCTCCTTTAAGTAAAGAATATAGGATTCATACAGTGTTTCATGTCATCTTAACTCGCATTAAGGATTTCCCGGATCTTAGCTACCTTTTCTACACTAAGAACTGACTTGGAGAATCTCTTTGAGCTCTTCTAAACAAGTTCTCATCTGTTTACAGTCATTTTCTCTGAATTATCCATGTTTTCATGTAGTTTCCTGTATTCTGCCTTCTGGTCCAAGTATAAGCTTTGCCCACTGTATCAAACAACTTCCTACACACTGTTATGAACTGAGGCAGCTCGGGAACATTGTCTCTCAACTGTGTTATAGAGTGTAGTACTACCTTTCAGTGAAGTGTAAGGCTTTCCAAAGCTGCCGAACGTGTTTCTTTCTCTATTTCAATGGTATTCTGCCTTGTATAACACACATTTACCACTCTAGTCTCCTTTAAGTAAAGAATATAGGATTCATACAGTGTTTCATGTGATCTTAACTCGAATTAAGGATTTCCCGGATCTTAGCTACCTTTTCTACACTAAGAACTGACTTGGAGAATCTCTTTGAGCTGTTCTAAACAAGTTCTCATCTGTTTACAGTCATTTTCTCTGAATTATCCATGTTTTCATGTAGTTTCCTATATTCTGCCTTCTGGTCCAAGTATAAGCTTTGCCCACTTTATCAAACAACTTCCTATAGACTGTTATGAACTGAGGCAGCTCGGGAACATTTTCTCTCAACTGTGTTATAGAGTGTAGTACTACATTTCAGTGAAGTGTATGGCTTTCCAAAGCTGCCGAACGTGTTTCTTTCTCTATTTCAATGGTATTCTGCCTTGTATAACACACATTTACCACTCTAGTCTCCTTTAAGTAGAGAATATAGGATTCATACAGTGTTTCATGTCATCTTAACTCGCATTAAGGATTTCCCGGATCTTAGCTACCTTTTCTACACTAAGAACTGACTTGGAGAATCTCTTTGAGCTGTTCTAAACAAGTTCTCATCTGTTTACAGTCATTTTCTCTGAATTATCCATGTTTTCATGTAGTTTCCTATATTCTGCCTTCTTGTCCAAGTATAAGCTTTGCCCACTGTATCAAACAACTTCCTACACACTGTTATGAACTGAGGCAGCTCGGAAACATTGTCTCTCAACTGTTTTATAGAGTGTAGTACTACATTTCAGTGAAGTGTAAGGCTTTCCAAAGCTGCCGAACGTGTTTCTTTCTCTATTTCAATGGTATTCTGCCTTGTATAACACACATTTACCACTCTAGTCTGTTTTAAGTAAAGAATATAAGATTCATACAGTGTTTCATGTCATCTTAACTCGAATTAAGGATTTCCCCTATCTTAGCTACCTTTACTACACTAAGAACTGACTGGAGAATCTCTTTGAGCTGTTCTAAACAAGTTCTCATCTCTTTACACTCATTTTCTCTGAATTATCCATGTTTTCATGTAGTTTCCTATATTCTGCCTTCTGGTCCAAGTATAAGCTTTGCCCACTTTATCAAACAACTTCCTACACACTGTTATGAACTGAGGCAGCTCGGGAACATTGTCTCTCAACTGTGTTATAGAGTGTAGTACTACATTTCAGTGAAGTGTAAGGCTTTCCAAAGCTGCCGAACGTCTTTCTTTCTCTATTTCAATGGTATTCTGCCTTGTATAACACACATTTCCCACTCTAGTCTCCTTTAAGTAAAGAATATAGGATTCATACAGTGTTTCATGTCATCTTAACTCGAATTAAGGATTTCCCCGAACTTAGCTACCTTTTCTACACTAAGAACTGACTTGGAGAATCTCTTTGAGCTGTTCTAAACAAGTTCTCATCTGTTTACAGTCATTTTCTCTGAATTATCCATGTTTTCATGCAGTTTCCTATATTCTGCCTTCTGGTCCAAGTATAAGCTTTGCCCACTTTATCAAAGAACTTCCTACACACTGTTATGAACTGAGGCAGCTCGGGAACATTGTCTCTCAAATGTGTTATAGAGTGTAGTACTACATTTCAGTGAAGTGTAGGGCTTTCCAAAGCTGCCGAACGTGTTTCTTTCTCTATTTCAATGGTATTCTGCCTTGTATAACACACATTTACCACTCTAGTCTCCTTTAAGTAAAGAATATAGGATTCATACAGTGTTTCATGTCATCTTAACTCGCATTAAGGATTTCCCGGATCTTAGCTACCTTTTCTACACTAAGAACTGACTTGGAGAATCTCTTTGAGCTCTTCTAAACAAGTTCTCATCTGTTTACAGTCATTTTCTCTGAATTATCCATGTTTTCATGTAGTTTCCTGTATTCTGCCTTCTGGTCCAAGTATAAGCTTTGCCCACTGTATCAAACAACTTCCTACACACTGTTATGAACTGAGGCAGCTCGGGAACATTGTCTCTCAACTGTGTTATAGAGTGTAGTACTACCTTTCAGTGAAGTGTAAGGCTTTCCAAAGCTGCCGAACGTGTTTCTTTCTCTATTTCAATGGTATTCTGCCTTGTATAACACACATTTACCACTCTAGTCTCCTTTAAGTAAAGAATATAGGATTCATACAGTGTTTCATGTGATCTTAACTCGAATTAAGGATTTCCCGGATCTTAGCTACCTTTTCTACACTAAGAACTGACTTGGAGAATCTCTTTGAGCTGTTCTAAACAAGTTCTCATCTGTTTACAGTCATTTTCTCTGAATTATCCATGTTTTCATGTAGTTTCCTATATTCTGCCTTCTGGTCCAAGTATAAGCTTTGCCCACTTTATCAAACAACTTCCTATAGACTGTTATGAACTGAGGCAGCTCGGGAACATTTTCTCTCAACTGTGTTATAGAGTGTAGTACTACATTTCAGTGAAGTGTAAGGCTTTCCAAAGCTGCCGAACGTGTTTCTTTCTCTATTTCAATGGTATTCTGCCTTGTATAACACACATTTACCACTCTAGTCTCCTTTAAGTAAAGAATATAGGATTCATACAGTGTTTCATGTCATCTTAACTCGCATTAAGGATTTCCCGGATCTTAGCTACCTTTTCTACACTAAGAACTGACTTGGAGAATCTCTTTGAGCTGTTCTAAACAAGTTCTCATCTGTTTACAGTCATTTTCTCTGAATTATCCATGTTTTCATGTAGTTTCCTATATTCTGCCTTCTTGTCCAAGTATAAGCTTTACCCACTGTATCAAACAACTTCCTACACACTGTTATGAACTGAGGCAGCTCGGGAACATTGTCTCTCAACTGTGTTATAGAGTGTAGTACTACATTTCAGTGAAGTGTAAGGCTTTCCAAAGCTGCCGAACGTGTTTCTTTCTCTATTTCAATGGTATTCTGCCTTGTATAACACACATTTTCCCCTCTAGTCTCTTTTAAGTAAAGAATATAAGATTCATACAGTGTTTCATGTCATCTTAACTCGAATTATGGATTTCCCCTATCTTAGCTACCTTTACTACACTAAGAACTGACTGGAGAATCTCTTTGAGCTGTTCTAAACAAGTTCTCATCTCTTTACACTCATTTTCTCTGAATTATCCATGTTTTCATGTAGTTTCCTATATTCTGCCTTCTGGTCCAAGTATAAGCTTTGCCCACTGTATCAAACAACTTCCTGCACACTGTTATGAACTGAGGCAGCTCGGGAACATTGTCTCTCAACTGTGTTATAGAGTGTAGTACTACATTTCAGTGAAGTGTAAGGCTTTCCAAAGCTGCCGAACGTCTTTCTTTCTCTATTTCAATGGTATTCTGCCTTGTATAACACACATTTCCCACTCTAGTCTCCTTTAAGTAAAGAATATAGGATTCATACAGTGTTTCATGTCATCTTAACTCGAATTAAGGATTTCCCCGAACTTAGCTACCTTTTCTACACTAAGAACTGACTTGGAGAATCTCTTTGAGCTGTTCTAAACAAGTTCTCATCTGTTTACAGTCATTTTCTCTGAATTATCCATGTTTTCATGCAGTTTCCTATATTCTGCCTTCTGGTCCAAGTATAAGCTTTGCCCACTTTATCAAACAACTTCCTACACACTGTTATGAACTGAGGCAGCTCGGGAACATTGTCTCTCAAATGTGTTATAGAGTGTAGTACTACATTTCTGTGAAGTGTAGGGCTTTCCAAAGCTGCCGAACGTGTTTCTTTCTCTATTTCAATGGTATTCTGCCTTGTATAACACACATTTCCCACTCTAGTCTCCTTTAAGTAAAGAATATAGGATTCATACAGTGTTTCATGTCATCTTAACTCGAATTAAGGATTTCCCCGAACTTAGCTACCTTTTCTACACTAAGAACTGACTTGGAGAATCTCTTTGAGCTGTTCTAAACAAGTTCTCATCTGTTTACAGTCATTTTCTCTGAATTATCCATGTTTTCATGCAGTTTCCTATATTCTGCCTTCTGGTCCAAGTATAAGCTTTGCCCACTTTATCAAACAACTTCCTACACACTGTTATGAACTGAGGCAGCTCGGGAACATTGTCTCTCAAATGTGTTATAGAGTGTAGTACTACATTTCAGTGAAGTGTAGGGCTTTCCAAAGCTGCCGAACGTGTTTCTTTCTCTATTTCAATGGTATTCTGCCTTGTATAACACACATTTACCACTCTAGTCTCCTTTAAGTAAAGAATATAGGATTCATACAGTGTTTCATGTCATCTTAACTCGCATTAAGGATTTCCCGGATCTTAGCTACCTTTTCTACACTAAGAACTGACTTGGAGAATCTCTTTGAGCTCTTCTAAACAAGTTCTCATCTGTTTACAGTCATTTTCTCTGAATTATCCATGTTTTCATGTAGTTTCCTGTATTCTGCCTTCTGGTCCAAGTATAAGCTTTGCCCACTGTATCAAACAACTTCCTACACACTGTTATGAACTGAGGCAGCTCGGGAAGATTGTCTCTCAACTGTGTTATAGAGTGTAGTACTACCTTTCAGTGAAGTGTAAGGCTTTCCAAAGCTGCCGAACGTGTTTCTTTCTCTATTTCAATGGTATTCTGCCTTGTATAACACACATTTACCACTCTAGTCTCCTTTAAGTAAAGAATATAGGATTCATACAGTGTTTCATGTGATCTTATCTCGAATTAAGGATTTCCCGGATCTTAGCTACCTTTTCTACACTAAGAACTGGCTTGGAGAATCTCTTTGAGCTGTTCTAAACAAGTTCTCATCTGTTTACAGTCATTTTCTCTGAATTATCCATGTTTTCATGTAGTTTCCTATATTCTGCCTTCTGGTCCAAGTATAAGCTTTGCCCACTTTATCAAACAACTTCCTACACACTGTTATGAACTGAGGCAGCTCGGGAACATTGTCTCTCAACTGTGTTATAGAGTGTAGTACTACATTTCAGTGAAGTGTAAGGCTTTCCAAAGCTGCCGAACGTCTTTCTTTCTCTATTTCAATGGTATTCTGCCTTGTATAACACACATTTCCCACTCTAGTCTCCTTTAAGTAAAGAATATAGGATTCATACAGTGTTTCATGTCATCTTAACTCGAATTAAGGATTTCCCCGAACTTAGCTACCTTTTCTACACTAAGAACTGACTTGGAGAATCTCTTTGAGCTGTTCTAAACAAGTTCTCATCTGTTTACAGTCATTTTCTCTGAATTATCCATGTTTTCATGCAGTTTCCTATATTCTGCCTTCTGGTCCAAGTATAAGCTTTGCCCACTTTATCAAACAACTTCCTACACACTGTTAAGAACTGAGGCAGCTCGGGAACATTGTCTCTCAAATGTGTTATAGAGTGTAGTACTACATTTCAGTGAAGTGTAGGGCTTTCCAAAGCTGCCGAACGTGTTTCTTTCTCTATTTCAATGGTATTCTGCCTTGTATAACACACATTTACCACTCTAGTCTCCTTTAAGTAAAGAATATAGGATTCATACAGTGTTTCATGTCATCTTAACTCGCATTAAGGATTTCCCGGATCTTAGCTACCTTTTCTACACTAAGAACTGACTTGGAGAATCTCTTTGAGCTCTTCTAAACAAGTTCTCATCTCTTTACAGTCATTTTCTCTGAATTATCCATGTTTTCATGTAGTTTCCTGTATTCTACCTTCTGGTCCAAGTATAAGCTTTGCCCACTGTATCAAACAACTTCCTACACACTGTTATGAACTGAGGCAGCTCGGGAACATTGTCTCTCAACTGTGTTATAGAGTGTAGTACTACCTTTCAGTGAAGTGTAAGGCTTTCCAAAGCTGCCGAACGTGTTTCTTTCTCTATTTCAATGGTATTCTGCCTTGTATAACACACATTTACCACTCTAGTCTCCTTTAAGTAAAGAATATAGGATTCATACAGTGTTTCATGTGATCTTAACTCGAATTAAGGATTTCCCGGATCTTAGCTACCTTTTCTACACTAAGAACTGACTTGGAGAATCTCTTTGAGCTGTTCTAAACAAGTTCTCATCTGTTTACAGTCATTTTCTCTGAATTATCCATGTTTTCATGTAGTTTCCTATATTCTGCCTTCTGGTCCAAGTATAAGCTTTGCCCACTTTATCAAACAACTTCCTACACACTGTTATGAACTGAGGCAGCTCGGGAACATTGTCTCTCAACTGTGTTATAGAGTGTAGTACTACATTTCAGTGAAGTGTAAGGCTTTCCAAAGCTGCCGAACGTCTTTCTTTCTCTATTTCAATGGTATTCTGCCTTGTATAACACACATTTCCCACTCTAGTCTCCTTTAAGTAAAGAATATAGGATTCATACAGTGTTTCATGTCATCTTAACTCGAATTAAGGATTTCCCCGAACTTAGCTACCTTTTCTACACTAAGAACTGACTTGGAGAATCTCTTTGAGCTGTTATAAACAAGTTCTCATCTGTTTACAGTCATTTTCTCTGAATTATCCATGTTTTCATGCAGTTTCCTATATTCTGCCTTCTGGTCCAAGTATAAGCTTTGCCCACTTTATCAAACAACTTCCTACACACTGTTATGAACTGAGGCAGCTCGGGAACATTGTCTCTCAACTGTGTTATAGAGTGTAGTACTACATTTCAGTGAAGTGTAGGGCTTTCCAAAGCTGCCGAACGTGTTTCTTTCTCTATTTCAATGGTATTCTGCCTTGTATAACACACATTTACCACTCTAGTCTCCTTTAAGTAAAGAATATAGGATTCATACAGTGTTTCATGTCATCTTAACTCGCATTAAGGATTTCCCGGATCTTAGCTACCTTTTCTACACTAAGAACTGACTTGGAGAATCTCTTTGAGCTCTTCTAAACAAGTTCTCATCTGTTTACAGTCATTTTCTCTGAATTATCCATGTTTTCATGTAGTTTCCTGTATTCTGCCTTCTGGTCCAAGTATAAGCTTTGCCCACTGTATCAAACAACTTCCTACACACTGTTATGAACTGAGGCAGCTCGGGAACATTGTCTCTCAACTGTGTTATAGAGTGTAGTACTACCTTTCAGTGAAGTGTAAGGCTTTCCAAAGCTGCCGAACGTGTTTCTTTCTCTATTTCAATGGTATTCTGCCTTGTATAACACACATTTACCACTCTAGTCTCCTTTAAGTAAAGAATATAGGATTCATACAGTGTTTCATGTGATCTTAACTCGAATTAAGGATTTCCCGGATCTTAGCTACCTTTTCTACACTAAGAACTGACTTGGAGAATCTCTTTGAGCTGTTCTAAACAAGTTCTCATCTGTTTACAGTCATTTTCTCTGAATTATCCATGTTTTCATGTAGTTTCCTATATTCTGCCTTCTGGTCCAAGTATAAGCTTTGCCCACTTTATCAAACAACTTCCTACACACTGTTAAGAACTGAGGCAGCTCGGGAACATTGTCTCTCAAATGTGTTATAGAGTGTAGTACTACATTTCAGTGAAGTGTAGGGCTTTCCAAAGCTGCCGAACGTGTTTCTTTCTCTATTTCAATGGTATTCTGCCTTGTATAACACACATTTACCACTCTAGTCTCCTTTAAGTAAAGAATATAGGATTCATACAGTGTTTCATGTCATCTTAACTCGCATTAAGGATTTCCCGGATCTTAGCTACCTTTTCTACACTAAGAACTGACTTGGAGAATCTCTTTGAGCTCTTCTAAACAAGTTCTCATCTCTTTACAGTCATTTTCTCTGAATTATCCATGTTTTCATGTAGTTTCCTGTATTCTACCTTCTGGTCCAAGTATAAGCTTTGCCCACTGTATCAAACAACTTCCTACACACTGTTATGAACTGAGGCAGCTCGGGAACATTGTCTCTCAACTGTGTTATAGAGTGTAGTACTACCTTTCAGTGAAGTGTAAGGCTTTCCAAAGCTGCCGAACGTGTTTCTTTCTCTATTTCAATGGTATTCTGCCTTGTATAACACACATTTACCACTCTAGTCTCTTTTAAGTAAAGAATATAAGATTCATACAGTGTTTCATGTCATCTTAACTCGAATTAAGGATTTCCCCTATCTTAGCTACCTTTACTACACTAAGAACTGACTGGAGAATCTCTTTGAGCTGTTCTAAACAAGTTCTCATCTCTTTACACTCATTTTCTCTGAATTATCCATGTTTTCATGTAGTTTCCTATATTCTGCCTTCTGGTCCAAGTATAAGCTTTGCCCACTTTATCAAACAACTTCCTACACACTGTTATGAACTGAGGCAGCTCGGGAACATTGTCTCTCAACTGTGTTATAGAGTGTAGTACTACATTTCAGTGAAGTGTAAGGCTTTCCAAAGCTGCCGAACGTCTTTCTTTCTCTATTTCAATGGTATTCTGCCTTGTATAACACACATTTCCCACTCTAGTCTCCTTTAAGTAAAGAATATAGGATTCATACAGTGTTTCATGTCATCTTAACTCGAATTAAGGATTTCCCCAAACTTAGCTACCTTTTCTACACTAAGAACTGACTTGGAGAATCTCTTTGAGCTGTTCTAAACAAGTTCTCATCTGTTTACAGTCATTTTCTCTGAATTATCCATGTTTTCATGCAGTTTCCTATATTCTGCCTTCTGGTCCAAGTATAAGCTTTGCCCACTTTATCAAACAACTTCCTACACACTGTTATGAACTGAGGCAGCTCAGGAACATTGTCTCTCAACTGTGTTATAGAGTGTAGTACTACATTTCAGTGAAGTGTAGGGCTTTCCAAAGCTGCCGAACGTGTTTCTTTCTCTATTTCAATGGTATTCTGCCTTGTATAACACACATTTACCACTCTAGTCTCCTTTAAGTAAAGAATATAGGATTCATACAGTGTTTCATGTCATCTTAACTCGCATTAAGGATTTCCCGGATCTTAGCTACCTTTTCTACACTAAGAACTGACTTGGAGAATCTCTTTGAGCTCTTCTAAACAAGTTCTCATCTGTTTACAGTCATTTTCTCTGAATTATCCATGTTTTCATGTAGTTTCCTGTATTCTGCCTTCTGGTCCAAGTATAAGCTTTGCCCACTGTATCAAACAACTTCCTACACACTGTTATGAACTGAGGCAGCTCGGGAACATTGTCTCTCAACTGTGTTATAGAGTGTAGTACTACCTTTCAGTGAAGTGTAAGGCTTTCCAAAGCTGCCGAACGTCTTTCTTTCTCTATTTCAATGGTATTCTGCCTTGTATAACACACATTTCCCACTCTAGTCTCCTTTAAGTAAAGAATATAGGATTCATACAGTGTTTCATGTCATCTTAACTCGAATTAAGGATTTCCCCGAACTTAGCTACCTTTTCTACACTAAGAACTGACTTGGAGAATCTCTTTGAGCTGTTCTAAACAAGTTCTCATCTGTTTACAGTCATTTTCTCTGAATTATCCATGTTTTCATGCAGTTTCCTATATTCTGCCTTCTGGTCCAAGTATAAGCTTTGCCCACTTTATCAAACAACTTCCTACACACTGTTAAGAACTGAGGCAGCTCGGGAACATTGTCTCTCAAATGTGTTATAGAGTGTAGTACTACATTTCAGTGAAGTGTAGGGCTTTCCAAAGCTGCCGAACGTGTTTCTTTCTCTATTTCAATGGTATTCTGCCTTGTATAACACACATTTACCACTCTAGTCTCCTTTAAGTAAAGAATATAGGATTCATACAGTGTTTCATGTCATCTTAACTCGCATTAAGGATTTCCCGGATCTTAGCTACCTTTTCTACACTAAGAACTGACTTGGAGAATCTCTTTGAGCTCTTCTAAACAAGTTCTCATCTCTTTACAGTCATTTTCTCTGAATTATCCATGTTTTCATGTAGTTTCCTGTATTCTACCTTCTGGTCCAAGTATAAGCTTTGCCCACTGTATCAAACAACTTCCTACACACTGTTATGAACTGAGGCAGCTCGGGAACATTGTCTCTCAACTGTGTTATAGAGTGTAGTACTACCTTTCAGTGAAGTGTAAGGCTTTCCAAAGCTGCCGAACGTGTTTCTTTCTCTATTTCAATGGTATTCTGCCTTGTATAACACACATTTACCACTCTAGTCTCCTTTAAGTAAAGAATATAGGATTCATACAGTGTTTCATGTGATCTTAACTCGAATTAAGGATTTCCCGGATCTTAGCTACCTTTTCTACACTAAGAACTGACTTGGAGAATCTCTTTGAGCTGTTCTAAACAAGTTCTCATCTGTTTACAGTCATTTTCTCTGAATTATCCATGTTTTCATGTAGTTTCCTATATTCTGCCTTCTGGTCCAAGTATAAGCTTTGCCCACTTTATCAAACAACTTCCTACACACTGTTATGAACTGAGGCAGCTCGGGAACATTGTCTCTCAACTGTGTTATAGAGTGTAGTACTACATTTCAGTGAAGTGTAAGGCTTTCCAAAGCTGCCGAACGTCTTTCTTTCTCTATTTCAATGGTATTCTGCCTTGTATAACACACATTTCCCACTCTAGTCTCCTTTAAGTAAAGAATATAGGATTCATACAGTGTTTCATGTCATCTTAACTCGAATTAAGGATTTCCCCGAACTTAGCTACCTTTTCTACACTAAGAACTGACTTGGAGAATCTCTTTGAGCTGTTATAAACAAGTTCTCATCTGTTTACAGTCATTTTCTCTGAATTATCCATGTTTTCATGCAGTTTCCTATATTCTGCCTTCTGGTCCAAGTATAAGCTTTGCCCACTTTATCAAACAACTTCCTACACACTGTTATGAACTGAGGCAGCTCGGGAACATTGTCTCTCAACTGTGTTATAGAGTGTAGTACTACATTTCAGTGAAGTGTAGGGCTTTCCAAAGCTGCCGAACGTGTTTCTTTCTCTATTTCAATGGTATTCTGCCTTGTATAACACACATTTACCACTCTAGTCTCCTTTAAGTAAAGAATATAGGATTCATACAGTGTTTCATGTCATCTTAACTCGCATTAAGGATTTCCCGGATCTTAGCTACCTTTTCTACACTAAGAACTGACTTGGAGAATCTCTTTGAGCTCTTCTAAACAAGTTCTCATCTGTTTACAGTCATTTTCTCTGAATTATCCATGTTTTCATGTAGTTTCCTGTATTCTGCCTTCTGGTCCAAGTATAAGCTTTGCCCACTGTATCAAACAACTTCCTACACACTGTTATGAACTGAGGCAGCTCGGGAACATTGTCTCTCAACTGTGTTATAGAGTGTAGTACTACCTTTCAGTGAAGTGTAAGGCTTTCCAAAGCTGCCGAACGTGTTTCTTTCTCTATTTCAATGGTATTCTGCCTTGTATAACACACATTTACCACTCTAGTCTCCTTTAAGTAAAGAATATAGGATTCATACAGTGTTTCATGTGATCTTAACTCGAATTAAGGATTTCCCGGATCTTAGCTACCTTTTCTACACTAAGAACTGACTTGGAGAATCTCTTTGAGCTGTTCTAAACAAGTTCTCATCTGTTTACAGTCATTTTCTCTGAATTATCCATGTTTTCATGTAGTTTCCTATATTCTGCCTTCTGGTCCAAGTATAAGCTTTGCCCACTTTATCAAACAACTTCCTACACACTGTTAAGAACTGAGGCAGCTCGGGAACATTGTCTCTCAAATGTGTTATAGAGTGTAGTACTACATTTCAGTGAAGTGTAGGGCTTTCCAAAGCTGCCGAACGTGTTTCTTTCTCTATTTCAATGGTATTCTGCCTTGTATAACACACATTTACCACTCTAGTCTCCTTTAAGTAAAGAATATAGGATTCATACAGTGTTTCATGTCATCTTAACTCGCATTAAGGATTTCCCGGATCTTAGCTACCTTTTCTACACTAAGAACTGACTTGGAGAATCTCTTTGAGCTCTTCTAAACAAGTTCTCATCTCTTTACAGTCATTTTCTCTGAATTATCCATGTTTTCATGTAGTTTCCTGTATTCTACCTTCTGGTTCAAGTATAAGCTTTGCCCACTGTATCAAACAACTTCCTACACACTGTTATGAACTGAGGCAGCTCGGGAACATTGTCTCTCAACTGTGTTATAGAGTGTAGTACTACCTTTCAGTGAAGTGTAAGGCTTTCCAAAGCTGCCGAACGTGTTTCTTTCTCTATTTCAATGGTATTCTGCCTTGTATAACACACATTTACCACTCTAGTCTCTTTTAAGTAAAGAATATAAGATTCATACAGTGTTTCATGTCATCTTAACTCGAATTAAGGATTTCCCCTATCTTAGCTACCTTTACTACACTAAGAACTGACTGGAGAATCTCTTTGAGCTGTTCTAAACAAGTTCTCATCTCTTTACACTCATTTTCTCTGAATTATCCATGTTTTCATGTAGTTTCCTATATTCTGCCTTCTGGTCCAAGTATAAGCTTTGCCCACTTTATCAAACAACTTCCTACACACTGTTATGAACTGAGGCAGCTCGGGAACATTGTCTCTCAACTGTGTTATAGAGTGTAGTACTACATTTCAGTGAAGTGTAAGGCTTTCCAAAGCTGCCGAACGTCTTTCTTTCTCTATTTCAATGGTATTCTGCCTTGTATAACACACATTTCCCACTCTAGTCTCCTTTAAGTAAAGAATATAGGATTCATACAGTGTTTCATGTCATCTTAACTCGAATTAAGGATTTCCCCAAACTTAGCTACCTTTTCTACACTAAGAACTGACTTGGAGAATCTCTTTGAGCCTTTCTAAACAAGTTCTCATCTGTTTACAGTCATTTTCTCTGAATTATCCATGTTTTCATGCAGTTTCCTATATTCTGCCTTCTGGTCCAAGTATAAGCTTTGCCCACTTTATCAAACAACTTCCTACACACTGTTATGAACTGAGGCAGCTCGGGAACATTGTCTCTCAACTGTGTTATAGAGTGTAGTACTACATTTCAGTGAAGTGTAGGGCTTTCCAAAGCTGCCGAACGTGTTTCTTTCTCTATTTCAATGGTATTCTGCCTTGTATAACACACATTTACCACTCTAGTCTCCTTTAAGTAAAGAATATAGGATTCATACAGTGTTTCATGTCATCTTAACTCGCATTAAGGATTTCCCGGATCTTAGCTACCTTTTCTACACTAAGAACTGACTTGGAGAATCTCTTTGAGCTCTTCTAAACAAGTTCTCATCTGTTTACAGTCATTTTCTCTGAATTATCCATGTTTTCATGTAGTTTCCTGTATTCTGCCTTCTGGTCCAAGTATAAGCTTTGCCCACTGTATCAAACAACTTCCTACACACTGTTATGAACTGAGGCAGCTCGGGAACATTGTCTCTCAACTGTGTTATAGAGTGTAGTACTACCTTTCAGTGAAGTGTAAGGCTTTCCAAAGCTGCCGAACGTGTTTCTTTCTCTATTTCAATGGTATTCTGCCTTGTATAACACACATTTACCACTCTAGTCTCCTTTAAGTAAAGAATATAGGATTCATACAGTGTTTCATGTGATCTTAACTCGAATTAAGGATTTCCCGGATCTTAGCTACCTTTTCTACACTAAGAACTGACTTGGAGAATCTCTTTGAGCTGTTCTAAACAAGTTCTCATCTGTTTACAGTCATTTTCTCTGAATTATCCATGTTTTCATGTAGTTTCCTATATTCTGCCTTCTGGTCCAAGTATAAGCTTTGCCCACTTTATCAAACAACTTCCTACACACTGTTATGAACTGAGGCAGCTCGGGAACATTGTCTCTCAACTGTGTTATAGAGTGTAGTACTACATTTCAGTGAAGTGTAAGGCTTTCCAAAGCTGCCGAACGTCTTTCTTTCTCTATTTCAATGGTATTCTGCCTTGTATAACACACATTTCCCACTCTAGTCTCCTTTAAGTAAAGAATATAGGATTCATACAGTGTTTCATGTCATCTTAACTCGAATTAAGGATTTCCCCGAACTTAGCTACCTTTTCTACACTAAGAACTGACTTGGAGAATCTCTTTGAGCTGTTCTAAACAAGTTCTCATCTGTTTACAGTCATTTTCTCTGAATTATCCATGTTTTCATGCAGTTTCCTATATTCTGCCTTCTGGTCCAAGTATAAGCTTTGCCCACTTTATCAAACAACTTCCTACACACTGTTAAGAACTGAGGCAGCTCGGGAACATTGTCTCTCAAATGTGTTATAGAGTGTAGTACTACATTTCAGTGAAGTGTAGGGCTTTCCAAAGCTGCCGAACGTGTTTCTTTCTCTATTTCAATGGTATTCTGCCTTGTATAACACACATTTACCACTCTAGTCTCCTTTAAGTAAAGAATATAGGATTCATACAGTGTTTCATGTCATCTTAACTCGCATTAAGGATTTCCCGGATCTTAGCTACCTTTTCTACACTAAGAACTGACTTGGAGAATCTCTTTGAGCTCTTCTAAACAAGTTCTCATCTCTTTACAGTCATTTTCTCTGAATTATCCATGTTTTCATGTAGTTTCCTGTATTCTACCTTCTGGTCCAAGTATAAGCTTTGCCCACTGTATCAAACAACTTCCTACACACTGTTATGAACTGAGGCAGCTCGGGAACATTGTCTCTCAACTGTGTTATAGAGTGTAGTACTACCTTTCAGTGAAGTGTAAGGCTTTCCAAAGCTGCCGAACGTGTTTCTTTCTCTATTTCAATGGTATTCTGCCTTGTATAACACACATTTACCACTCTAGTCTCCTTTAAGTAAAGAATATAGGATTCATACAGTGTTTCATGTGATCTTAACTCGAATTAAGGATTTCCCGGATCTTAGCTACCTTTTCTACACTAAGAACTGACTTGGAGAATCTCTTTGAGCTGTTCTAAACAAGTTCTCATCTGTTTACAGTCATTTTCTCTGAATTATCCATGTTTTCATGTAGTTTCCTATATTCTGCCTTCTGGTCCAAGTATAAGCTTTGCCCACTTTATCAAACAACTTCCTACACACTGTTATGAACTGAGGCAGCTCGGGAACATTGTCTCTCAACTGTGTTATAGAGTGTAGTACTACATTTCAGTGAAGTGTAAGGCTTTCCAAAGCTGCCGAACGTCTTTCTTTCTCTATTTCAATGGTATTCTGCCTTGTATAACACACATTTCCCACTCTAGTCTCCTTTAAGTAAAGAATATAGGATTCATACAGTGTTTCATGTCATCTTAACTCGAATTAAGGATTTCCCCGAACTTAGCTACCTTTTCTACACTAAGAACTGACTTGGAGAATCTCTTTGAGCTGTTATAAACAAGTTCTCATCTGTTTACAGTCATTTTCTCTGAATTATCCATGTTTTCATGCAGTTTCCTATATTCTGCCTTCTGGTCCAAGTATAAGCTTTGCCCACTTTATCAAACAACTTCCTACACACTGTTATGAACTGAGGCAGCTCGGGAACATTGTCTCTCAACTGTGTTATAGAGTGTAGTACTACATTTCAGTGAAGTGTAGGGCTTTCCAAAGCTGCCGAACGTGTTTCTTTCTCTATTTCAATGGTATTCTGCCTTGTATAACACACATTTACCACTCTAGTCTCCTTTAAGTAAAGAATATAGGATTCATACAGTGTTTCATGTCATCTTAACTCGCATTAAGGATTTCCCGGATCTTAGCTACCTTTTCTACACTAAGAACTGACTTGGAGAATCTCTTTGAGCTCTTCTAAACAAGTTCTCATCTGTTTACAGTCATTTTCTCTGAATTATCCATGTTTTCATGTAGTTTCCTGTATTCTGCCTTCTGGTCCAAGTATAAGCTTTGCCCACTGTATCAAACAACTTCCTACACACTGTTATGAACTGAGGCAGCTCGGGAACATTGTCTCTCAACTGTGTTATAGAGTGTAGTACTACCTTTCAGTGAAGTGTAAGGCTTTCCAAAGCTGCCGAACGTGTTTCTTTCTCTATTTCAATGGTATTCTGCCTTGTATAACACACATTTACCACTCTAGTCTCCTTTAAGTAAAGAATATAGGATTCATACAGTGTTTCATGTGATCTTAACTCGAATTAAGGATTTCCCGGATCTTAGCTACCTTTTCTACACTAAGAACTGACTTGGAGAATCTCTTTGAGCTGTTCTAAACAAGTTCTCATCTGTTTACAGTCATTTTCTCTGAATTATCCATGTTTTCATGTAGTTTCCTATATTCTGCCTTCTGGTCCAAGTATAAGCTTTGCCCACTTTATCAAACAACTTCCTACACACTGTTAAGAACTGAGGCAGCTCGGGAACATTGTCTCTCAAATGTGTTATAGAGTGTAGTACTACATTTCAGTGAAGTGTAGGGCTTTCCAAAGCTGCCGAACGTGTTTCTTTCTCTATTTCAATGGTATTCTGCCTTGTATAACACACATTTACCACTCTAGTCTCCTTTAAGTAAAGAATATAGGATTCATACAGTGTTTCATGTCATCTTAACTCGCATTAAGGATTTCCCGGATCTTAGCTACCTTTTCTACACTAAGAACTGACTTGGAGAATCTCTTTGAGCTCTTCTAAACAAGTTCTCATCTCTTTACAGTCATTTTCTCTGAATTATCCATGTTTTCATGTAGTTTCCTGTATTCTACCTTCTGGTCCAAGTATAAGCTTTGCCCACTGTATCAAACAACTTCCTACACACTGTTATGAACTGAGGCAGCTCGGGAACATTGTCTCTCAACTGTGTTATAGAGTGTAGTACTACCTTTCAGTGAAGTGTAAGGCTTTCCAAAGCTGCCGAACGTGTTTCTTTCTCTATTTCAATGGTATTCTGCCTTGTATAACACACATTTACCACTCTAGTCTCTTTTAAGTAAAGAATATAAGATTCATACAGTGTTTCATGTCATCTTAACTCGAATTAAGGATTTCCCCTATCTTAGCTACCTTTACTACACTAAGAACTGACTGGAGAATCTCTTTGAGCTGTTCTAAACAAGTTCTCATCTCTTTACACTCATTTTCTCTGAATTATCCATGTTTTCATGTAGTTTCCTATATTCTGCCTTCTGGTCCAAGTATAAGCTTTGCCCACTTTATCAAACAACTTCCTACACACTGTTATGAACTGAGGCAGCTCGGGAACATTGTCTCTCAACTGTGTTATAGAGTGTAGTACTACATTTCAGTGAAGTGTAAGGCTTTCCAAAGCTGCCGAACGTCTTTCTTTCTCTATTTCAATGGTATTCTGCCTTGTATAACACACATTTCCCACTCTAGTCTCCTTTAAGTAAAGAATATAGGATTCATACAGTGTTTCATGTCATCTTAACTCGAATTAAGGATTTCCCCAAACTTAGCTACCTTTTCTACACTAAGAACTGACTTGGAGAATCTCTTTGAGCTGTTCTAAACAAGTTCTCATCTGTTTACAGTCATTTTCTCTGAATTATCCATGTTTTCATGCAGTTTCCTATATTCTGCCTTCTGGTCCAAGTATAAGCTTTGCCCACTTTATCAAACAACTTCCTACACACTGTTATGAACTGAGGCAGCTCGGGAACATTGTCTCTCAACTGTGTTATAGAGTGTAGTACTACATTTCAGTGAAGTGTAGGGCTTTCCAAAGCTGCCGAACGTGTTTCTTTCTCTATTTCAATGGTATTCTGCCTTGTATAACACACATTTACCACTCTAGTCTCCTTTAAGTAAAGAATATAGGATTCATACAGTGTTTCATGTCATCTTAACTCGCATTAAGGATTTCCCGGATCTTAGCTACCTTTTCTACACTAAGAACTGACTTGGAGAATCTCTTTGAGCTCTTCTAAACAAGTTCTCATCTGTTTACAGTCATTTTCTCTGAATTATCCATGTTTTCATGTAGTTTCCTGTATTCTGCCTTCTGGTCCAAGTATAAGCTTTGCCCACTGTATCAAACAACTTCCTACACACTGTTATGAACTGAGGCAGCTCGGGAACATTGTCTCTCAACTGTGTTATAGAGTGTAGTACTACCTTTCAGTGAAGTGTAAGGCTTTCCAAAGCTGCCGAACGTGTTTCTTTCTCTATTTCAATGGTATTCTGCCTTGTATAACACACATTTACCACTCTAGTCTCCTTTAAGTAAAGAATATAGGATTCATACAGTGTTTCATGTGATCTTAACTCGAATTAAGGATTTCCCGGATCTTAGCTACCTTTTCTACACTAAGAACTGACTTGGAGAATCTCTTTGAGCTGTTCTAAACAAGTTCTCATCTGTTTACAGTCATTTTCTCTGAATTATCCATGTTTTCATGTAGTTTCCTATATTCTGCCTTCTGGTCCAAGTATAAGCTTTGCCCACTTTATCAAACAACTTCCTACACACTGTTATGAACTGAGGCAGCTCGGGAACATTGTCTCTCAACTGTGTTATAGAGTGTAGTACTACATTTCAGTGAAGTGTAAGGCTTTCCAAAGCTGCCGAACGTCTTTCTTTCTCTATTTCAATGGTATTCTGCCTTGTATAACACACATTTCCCACTCTAGTCTCCTTTAAGTAAAGAATATAGGATTCATACAGTGTTTCATGTCATCTTAACTCGAATTAAGGATTTCCCCGAACTTAGCTACCTTTTCTACACTAAGAACTGACTTGGAGAATCTCTTTGAGCTGTTATAAACAAGTTCTCATCTGTTTACAGTCATTTTCTCTGAATTATCCATGTTTTCATGCAGTTTCCTATATTCTGCCTTCTGGTCCAAGTATAAGCTTTGCCCACTTTATCAAACAACTTCCTACACACTGTTATGAACTGAGGCAGCTCGGGAACATTGTCTCTCAACTGTGTTATAGAGTGTAGTACTACATTTCAGTGAAGTGTAGGGCTTTCCAAAGCTGCCGAACGTGTTTCTTTCTCTATTTCAATGGTATTCTGCCTTGTATAACACACATTTACCACTCTAGTCTCCTTTAAGTAAAGAATATAGGATTCATACAGTGTTTCATGTCATCTTAACTCGCATTAAGGATTTCCCGGATCTTAGCTACCTTTTCTACACTAAGAACTGACTTGGAGAATCTCTTTGAGCTCTTCTAAACAAGTTCTCATCTGTTTACAGTCATTTTCTCTGAATTATCCATGTTTTCATGTAGTTTCCTGTATTCTGCCTTCTGGTCCAAGTATAAGCTTTGCCCACTGTATCAAACAACTTCCTACACACTGTTATGAACTGAGGCAGCTCGGGAACATTGTCTCTCAACTGTGTTATAGAGTGTAGTACTACCTTTCAGTGAAGTGTAAGGCTTTCCAAAGCTGCCGAACGTGTTTCTTTCTCTATTTCAATGGTATTCTGCCTTGTATAACACACATTTACCACTCTAGTCTCCTTTAAGTAAAGAATATAGGATTCATACAGTGTTTCATGTGATCTTAACTCGAATTAAGGATTTCCCGGATCTTAGCTACCTTTTCTACACTAAGAACTGACTTGGAGAATCTCTTTGAGCTGTTCTAAACAAGTTCTCATCTGTTTACAGTCATTTTCTCTGAATTATCCATGTTTTCATGTAGTTTCCTATATTCTGCCTTCTGGTCCAAGTATAAGCTTTGCCCACTTTATCAAACAACTTCCTACACACTGTTAAGAACTGAGGCAGCTCGGGAACATTGTCTCTCAAATGTGTTATAGAGTGTAGTACTACATTTCAGTGAAGTGTAGGGCTTTCCAAAGCTGCCGAACGTGTTTCTTTCTCTATTTCAATGGTATTCTGCCTTGTATAACACACATTTACCACTCTAGTCTCCTTTAAGTAAAGAATATAGGATTCATACAGTGTTTCATGTCATCTTAACTCGCATTAAGGATTTCCCGGATCTTAGCTACCTTTTCTACACTAAGAACTGACTTGGAGAATCTCTTTGAGCTCTTCTAAACAAGTTCTCATCTCTTTACAGTCATTTTCTCTGAATTATCCATGTTTTCATGTAGTTTCCTGTATTCTACCTTCTGGTCCAAGTATAAGCTTTGCCCACTGTATCAAACAACTTCCTACACACTGTTATGAACTGAGGCAGCTCGGGAACATTGTCTCTCAACTGTGTTATAGAGTGTAGTACTACCTTTCAGTGAAGTGTAAGGCTTTCCAAAGCTGCCGAACGTGTTTCTTTCTCTATTTCAATGGTATTCTGCCTTGTATAACACACATTTACCACTCTAGTCTCTTTTAAGTAAAGAATATAAGATTCATACAGTGTTTCATGTCATCTTAACTCGAATTAAGGATTTCCCCTATCTTAGCTACCTTTACTACACTAAGAACTGACTGGAGAATCTCTTTGAGCTGTTCTAAACAAGTTCTCATCTCTTTACACTCATTTTCTCTGAATTATCCATGTTTTCATGTAGTTTCCTATATTCTGCCTTCTGGTCCAAGTATAAGCTTTGCCCACTTTATCAAACAACTTCCTACACACTGTTATGAACTGAGGCAGCTCGGGAACATTGTCTCTCAACTGTGTTATAGAGTGTAGTACTACATTTCAGTGAAGTGTAAGGCTTTCCAAAGCTGCCGAACGTCTTTCTTTCTCTATTTCAATGGTATTCTGCCTTGTATAACACACATTTCCCACTCTAGTCTCCTTTAAGTAAAGAATATAGGATTCATACAGTGTTTCATGTCATCTTAACTCGAATTAAGGATTTCCCCAAACTTAGCTACCTTTTCTACACTAAGAACTGACTTGGAGAATCTCTTTGAGCTGTTCTAAACAAGTTCTCATCTGTTTACAGTCATTTTCTCTGAATTATCCATGTTTTCATGCAGTTTCCTATATTCTGCCTTCTGGTCCAAGTATAAGCTTTGCCCACTTTATCAAACAACTTCCTACACACTGTTATGAACTGAGGCAGCTCGGGAACATTGTCTCTCAACTGTGTTATAGAGTGTAGTACTACATTTCAGTGAAGTGTAGGGCTTTCCAAAGCTGCCGAACGTGTTTCTTTCTCTATTTCAATGGTATTCTGCCTTGTATAACACACATTTACCACTCTAGTCTCCTTTAAGTAAAGAATATAGGATTCATACAGTGTTTCATGTCATCTTAACTCGCATTAAGGATTTCCCGGATCTTAGCTACCTTTTCTACACTAAGAACTGACTTGGAGAATCTCTTTGAGCTCTTCTAAACAAGTTCTCATCTGTTTACAGTCATTTTCTCTGAATTATCCATGTTTTCATGTAGTTTCCTGTATTCTGCCTTCTGGTCCAAGTATAAGCTTTGCCCACTGTATCAAACAACTTCCTACACACTGTTATGAACTGAGGCAGCTCGGGAACATTGTCTCTCAACTGTGTTATAGAGTGTAGTACTACCTTTCAGTGAAGTGTAAGGCTTTCCAAAGCTGCCGAACGTGTTTCTTTCTCTATTTCAATGGTATTCTGCCTTGTATAACACACATTTACCACTCTAGTCTCCTTTAAGTAAAGAATATAGGATTCATACAGTGTTTCATGTGATCTTAACTCGAATTAAGGATTTCCCGGATCTTAGCTACCTTTTCTACACTAAGAACTGACTTGGAGAATCTCTTTGAGCTGTTCTAAACAAGTTCTCATCTGTTTACAGTCATTTTCTCTGAATTATCCATGTTTTCATGTAGTTTCCTATATTCTGCCTTCTGGTCCAAGTATAAGCTTTGCCCACTTTATCAAACAACTTCCTACACACTGTTATGAACTGAGGCAGCTCGGGAACATTGTCTCTCAACTGTGTTATAGAGTGTAGTACTACATTTCAGTGAAGTGTAAGGCTTTCCAAAGCTGCCGAACGTCTTTCTTTCTCTATTTCAATGGTATTCTGCCTTGTATAACACACATTTCCCACTCTAGTCTCCTTTAAGTAAAGAATATAGGATTCATACAGTGTTTCATGTCATCTTAACTCGAATTAAGGATTTCCCCGAACTTAGCTACCTTTTCTACACTAAGAACTGACTTGGAGAATCTCTTTGAGCTGTTCTAAACAAGTTCTCATCTGTTTACAGTCATTTTCTCTGAATTATCCATGTTTTCATGCAGTTTCCTATATTCTGCCTTCTGGTCCAAGTATAAGCTTTGCCCACTTTATCAAACAACTTCCTACACACTGTTAAGAACTGAGGCAGCTCGGGAACATTGTCTCTCAAATGTGTTATAGAGTGTAGTACTACATTTCAGTGAAGTGTAGGGCTTTCCAAAGCTGCCGAACGTGTTTCTTTCTCTATTTCAATGGTATTCTGCCTTGTATAACACACATTTACCACTCTAGTCTCCTTTAAGTAAAGAATATAGGATTCATACAGTGTTTCATGTCATCTTAACTCGCATTAAGGATTTCCCGGATCTTAGCTACCTTTTCTACACTAAGAACTGACTTGGAGAATCTCTTTGAGCTCTTCTAAACAAGTTCTCATCTCTTTACAGTCATTTTCTCTGAATTATCCATGTTTTCATGTAGTTTCCTGTATTCTACCTTCTGGTCCAAGTATAAGCTTTGCCCACTGTATCAAACAACTTCCTACACACTGTTATGAACTGAGGCAGCTCGGGAACATTGTCTCTCAACTGTGTTATAGAGTGTAGTACTACCTTTCAGTGAAGTGTAAGGCTTTCCAAAGCTGCCGAACGTGTTTCTTTCTCTATTTCAATGGTATTCTGCCTTGTATAACACACATTTACCACTCTAGTCTCCTTTAAGTAAAGAATATAGGATTCATACAGTGTTTCATGTGATCTTAACTCGAATTAAGGATTTCCCGGATCTTAGCTACCTTTTCTACACTAAGAACTGACTTGGAGAATCTCTTTGAGCTGTTCTAAACAAGTTCTCATCTGTTTACAGTCATTTTCTCTGAATTATCCATGTTTTCATGTAGTTTCCTATATTCTGCCTTCTGGTCCAAGTATAAGCTTTGCCCACTTTATCAAACAACTTCCTACACACTGTTATGAACTGAGGCAGCTCGGGAACATTGTCTCTCAACTGTGTTATAGAGTGTAGTACTACATTTCAGTGAAGTGTAAGGCTTTCCAAAGCTGCCGAACGTCTTTCTTTCTCTATTTCAATGGTATTCTGCCTTGTATAACACACATTTCCCACTCTAGTCTCCTTTAAGTAAAGAATATAGGATTCATACAGTGTTTCATGTCATCTTAACTCGAATTAAGGATTTCCCCGAACTTAGCTACCTTTTCTACACTAAGAACTGACTTGGAGAATCTCTTTGAGCTGTTATAAACAAGTTCTCATCTGTTTACAGTCATTTTCTCTGAATTATCCATGTTTTCATGCAGTTTCCTATATTCTGCCTTCTGGTCCAAGTATAAGCTTTGCCCACTTTATCAAACAACTTCCTACACACTGTTATGAACTGAGGCAGCTCGGGAACATTGTCTCTCAACTGTGTTATAGAGTGTAGTACTACATTTCAGTGAAGTGTAGGGCTTTCCAAAGCTGCCGAACGTGTTTCTTTCTCTATTTCAATGGTATTCTGCCTTGTATAACACACATTTACCACTCTAGTCTCCTTTAAGTAAAGAATATAGGATTCATACAGTGTTTCATGTCATCTTAACTCGCATTAAGGATTTCCCGGATCTTAGCTACCTTTTCTACACTAAGAACTGACTTGGAGAATCTCTTTGAGCTCTTCTAAACAAGTTCTCATCTGTTTACAGTCATTTTCTCTGAATTATCCATGTTTTCATGTAGTTTCCTGTATTCTGCCTTCTGGTCCAAGTATAAGCTTTGCCCACTGTATCAAACAACTTCCTACACACTGTTATGAACTGAGGCAGCTCGGGAACATTGTCTCTCAACTGTGTTATAGAGTGTAGTACTACCTTTCAGTGAAGTGTAAGGCTTTCCAAAGCTGCCGAACGTGTTTCTTTCTCTATTTCAATGGTATTCTGCCTTGTATAACACACATTTACCACTCTAGTCTCCTTTAAGTAAAGAATATAGGATTCATACAGTGTTTCATGTGATCTTAACTCGAATTAAGGATTTCCCGGATCTTAGCTACCTTTTCTACACTAAGAACTGACTTGGAGAATCTCTTTGAGCTGTTCTAAACAAGTTCTCATCTGTTTACAGTCATTTTCTCTGAATTATCCATGTTTTCATGTAGTTTCCTATATTCTGCCTTCTGGTCCAAGTATAAGCTTTGCCCACTTTATCAAACAACTTCCTACACACTGTTAAGAACTGAGGCAGCTCGGGAACATTGTCTCTCAAATGTGTTATAGAGTGTAGTACTACATTTCAGTGAAGTGTAGGGCTTTCCAAAGCTGCCGAACGTGTTTCTTTCTCTATTTCAATGGTATTCTGCCTTGTATAACACACATTTACCACTCTAGTCTCCTTTAAGTAAAGAATATAGGATTCATACAGTGTTTCATGTCATCTTAACTCGCATTAAGGATTTCCCGGATCTTAGCTACCTTTTCTACACTAAGAACTGACTTGGAGAATCTCTTTGAGCTCTTCTAAACAAGTTCTCATCTCTTTACAGTCATTTTCTCTGAATTATCCATGTTTTCATGTAGTTTCCTGTATTCTACCTTCTGGTCCAAGTATAAGCTTTGCCCACTGTATCAAACAACTTCCTACACACTGTTATGAACTGAGGCAGCTCGGGAACATTGTCTCTCAACTGTGTTATAGAGTGTAGTACTACCTTTCAGTGAAGTGTAAGGCTTTCCAAAGCTGCCGAACGTGTTTCTTTCTCTATTTCAATGGTATTCTGCCTTGTATAACACACATTTACCACTCTAGTCTCTTTTAAGTAAAGAATATAAGATTCATACAGTGTTTCATGTCATCTTAACTCGAATTAAGGATTTCCCCTATCTTAGCTACCTTTACTACACTAAGAACTGACTGGAGAATCTCTTTGAGCTGTTCTAAACAAGTTCTCATCTCTTTACACTCATTTTCTCTGAATTATCCATGTTTTCATGTAGTTTCCTATATTCTGCCTTCTGGTCCAAGTATAAGCTTTGCCCACTTTATCAAACAACTTCCTACACACTGTTATGAACTGAGGCAGCTCGGGAACATTGTCTCTCAACTGTGTTATAGAGTGTAGTACTACATTTCAGTGAAGTGTAAGGCTTTCCAAAGCTGCCGAACGTCTTTCTTTCTCTATTTCAATGGTATTCTGCCTTGTATAACACACATTTCCCACTCTAGTCTCCTTTAAGTAAAGAATATAGGATTCATACAGTGTTTCATGTCATCTTAACTCGAATTAAGGATTTCCCCAAACTTAGCTACCTTTTCTACACTAAGAACTGACTTGGAGAATCTCTTTGAGCTGTTCTAAACAAGTTCTCATCTGTTTACAGTCATTTTCTCTGAATTATCCATGTTTTCATGCAGTTTCCTATATTCTGCCTTCTGGTCCAAGTATAAGCTTTGCCCACTTTATCAAACAACTTCCTACACACTGTTATGAACTGAGGCAGCTCGGGAACATTGTCTCTCAACTGTGTTATAGAGTGTAGTACTACATTTCAGTGAAGTGTAGGGCTTTCCAAAGCTGCCGAACGTGTTTCTTTCTCTATTTCAATGGTATTCTGCCTTGTATAACACACATTTACCACTCTAGTCTCCTTTAAGTAAAGAATATAGGATTCATACAGTGTTTCATGTCATCTTAACTCGCATTAAGGATTTCCCGGATCTTAGCTACCTTTTCTACACTAAGAACTGACTTGGAGAATCTCTTTGAGCTCTTCTAAACAAGTTCTCATCTGTTTACAGTCATTTTCTCTGAATTATCCATGTTTTCATGTAGTTTCCTGTATTCTGCCTTCTGGTCCAAGTATAAGCTTTGCCCACTGTATCAAACAACTTCCTACACACTGTTATGAACTGAGGCAGCTCGGGAACATTGTCTCTCAACTGTGTTATAGAGTGTAGTACTACCTTTCAGTGAAGTGTAAGGCTTTCCAAAGCTGCCGAACGTGTTTCTTTCTCTATTTCAATGGTATTCTGCCTTGTATAACACACATTTACCACTCTAGTCTCCTTTAAGTAAAGAATATAGGATTCATACAGTGTTTCATGTGATCTTAACTCGAATTAAGGATTTCCCGGATCTTAGCTACCTTTTCTACACTAAGAACTGACTTGGAGAATCTCTTTGAGCTGTTCTAAACAAGTTCTCATCTGTTTACAGTCATTTTCTCTGAATTATCCATGTTTTCATGTAGTTTCCTATATTCTGCCTTCTGGTCCAAGTATAAGCTTTGCCCACTTTATCAAACAACTTCCTACACACTGTTATGAACTGAGGCAGCTCGGGAACATTGTCTCTCAACTGTGTTATAGAGTGTAGTACTACATTTCAGTGAAGTGTAAGGCTTTCCAAAGCTGCCGAACGTCTTTCTTTCTCTATTTCAATGGTATTCTGCCTTGTATAACACACATTTCCCACTCTAGTCTCCTTTAAGTAAAGAATATAGGATTCATACAGTGTTTCATGTCATCTTAACTCGAATTAAGGATTTCCCCGAACTTAGCTACCTTTTCTACACTAAGAACTGACTTGGAGAATCTCTTTGAGCTGTTCTAAACAAGTTCTCATCTGTTTACAGTCATTTTCTCTGAATTATCCATGTTTTCATGCAGTTTCCTATATTCTGCCTTCTGGTCCAAGTATAAGCTTTGCCCACTTTATCAAACAACTTCCTACACACTGTTAAGAACTGAGGCAGCTCGGGAACATTGTCTCTCAAATGTGTTATAGAGTGTAGTACTACATTTCAGTGAAGTGTAGGGCTTTCCAAAGCTGCCGAACGTGTTTCTTTCTCTATTTCAATGGTATTCTGCCTTGTATAACACACATTTACCACTCTAGTCTCCTTTAAGTAAAGAATATAGGATTCATACAGTGTTTCATGTCATCTTAACTCGCATTAAGGATTTCCCGGATCTTAGCTACCTTTTCTACACTAAGAACTGACTTGGAGAATCTCTTTGAGCTCTTCTAAACAAGTTCTCATCTCTTTACAGTCATTTTCTCTGAATTATCCATGTTTTCATGTAGTTTCCTGTATTCTACCTTCTGGTCCAAGTATAAGCTTTGCCCACTGTATCAAACAACTTCCTACACACTGTTATGAACTGAGGCAGCTCGGGAACATTGTCTCTCAACTGTGTTATAGAGTGTAGTACTACCTTTCAGTGAAGTGTAAGGCTTTCCAAAGCTGCCGAACGTGTTTCTTTCTCTATTTCAATGGTATTCTGCCTTGTATAACACACATTTACCACTCTAGTCTCCTTTAAGTAAAGAATATAGGATTCATACAGTGTTTCATGTGATCTTAACTCGAATTAAGGATTTCCCGGATCTTAGCTACCTTTTCTACACTAAGAACTGACTTGGAGAATCTCTTTGAGCTGTTCTAAACAAGTTCTCATCTGTTTACAGTCATTTTCTCTGAATTATCCATATTTTCATGTAGTTTCCTATATTCTGCCTTCTGGTCCAAGTATAAGCTTTGCCCACTTTATCAAACAACTTCCTATAGACTGTTATGAACTGAGGCAGCTCGGGAACATTTTCTCTCAACTGTGTTATAGAGTGTAGTATTACATTTCAGTGAAGTGTAAGGCTTTCCAAAGCTGCCGAACGTGTTTCTTTCTCTATTTCAATGGTATTCTGCCTTGTATAACACACATTTACCACTCTAGTCTCCTTTAAGTAAAGAATATAGGATTCATACAGTGTTTCATGTCATCTTAAGTCGCATTAAGGATTTCCCGGATCTTAGCTACCTTTTCTACACTAAGAACTGACTTGGAGAATCTCTTTGAGCTGTTCTAAACAAGTTCTCATCTGTTTACAGTCATTTTCTCTGAATTATCCATGTTTTCATGTAGTTTCCTATATTCTGCCTTCTTGTCCAAGTATAAGCTTTGCCCACTGTATCAAACAACTTCCTACACACTGTTATGAACTGAGGCAGCTCGGGAACATTGTCTCTCAACTGTGTTATAGAGTGTAGTACTACATTTCAGTGAAGTGTAAGGCTTTCCAAAGCTGCCGAACGTGTTTCTTTCTCTATTTCAATGGTATTCTGCCTTGTATAACACACATTTACCACTCTAGTCTCTTTTAAGTAAAGAATATAAGATTCATACAGTGTTTCATGTCATCTTAACTCGAATTAAGGATTTCCCCTATCTTAGCTACCTTTACTACACTAAGAACTGACTGGAGAATCTCTTTGAGCTGTTCTAAACAAGTTCTCATCTCTTTACACTCATTTTCTCTGAATTATCCATGTTTTCATGTAGTTTCCTATATTCTGCCTTCTGGTCCAAGTATAAGCTTTGCCCACTTTATCAAACAACTTCCTACACACTGTTATGAACTGAGGCAGCTCGGGAACATTGTCTCTCAACTGTGTTATAGAGTGTAGTACTACATTTCAGTGAAGTGTAAGGCTTTCCAAAGCTGCCGAACGTCTTTCTTTCTCTATTTCAATGGTATTCTGCCTTGTATAACACACATTTCCCACTCTAGTCTCCTTTAAGTAAAGAATATAGGATTCATACAGTGTTTCATGTCATCTTAACTCGAATTAAGGATTTCCCCGAACTTAGCTACCTTTTCTACACTAAGAACTGACTTGGAGAATCTCTTTGAGCTGTTATAAACAAGTTCTCATCTGTTTACAGTCATTTTCTCTGAATTATCCATGTTTTCATGCAGTTTCCTATATTCTGCCTTCTGGTCCAAGTATAAGCTTTGCCCACTTTATCAAACAACTTCCTACACACTGTTATGAACTGAGGCAGCTCGGGAACATTGTCTCTCAACTGTGTTATAGAGTGTAGTACTACATTTCAGTGAAGTGTAGGGCTTTCCAAAGCTGCCGAACGTGTTTCTTTCTCTATTTCAATGGTATTCTGCCTTGTATAACACACATTTACCACTCTAGTCTCCTTTAAGTAAAGAATATAGGATTCATACAGTGTTTCATGTCATCTTAACTCGCATTAAGGATTTCCCGGATCTTAGCTACCTTTTCTACACTAAGAACTGACTTGGAGAATCTCTTTGAGCTCTTCTAAACAAGTTCTCATCTGTTTACAGTCATTTTCTCTGAATTATCCATGTTTTCATGTAGTTTCCTGTATTCTGCCTTCTGGTCCAAGTATAAGCTTTGCCCACTGTATCAAACAACTTCCTACACACTGTTATGAACTGAGGCAGCTCGGGAACATTGTCTCTCAACTGTGTTATAGAGTGTAGTACTACCTTTCAGTGAAGTGTAAGGCTTTCCAAAGCTGCCGAACGTGTTTCTTTCTCTATTTCAATGGTATTCTGCCTTGTATAACACACATTTACCACTCTAGTCTCCTTTAAGTAAAGAATATAGGATTCATACAGTGTTTCATGTGATCTTAACTCGAATTAAGGATTTCCCGGATCTTAGCTACCTTTTCTACACTAAGAACTGACTTGGAGAATCTCTTTGAGCTGTTCTAAACAAGTTCTCATCTGTTTACAGTCATTTTCTCTGAATTATCCATGTTTTCATGTAGTTTCCTATATTCTGCCTTCTGGTCCAAGTATAAGCTTTGCCCACTTTATCAAACAACTTCCTATAGACTGTTATGAACTGAGGCAGCTCGGGAACATTTTCTCTCAACTGTGTTATAGAGTGTAGTACTACATTTCAGTGAAGTGTAAGGCTTTCCAAAGCTGCCGAACGTGTTTCTTTCTCTATTTCAATGGTATTCTGCCTTGTATAACACACATTTACCACTCTAGTCTCCTTTAAGTAAAGAATATAGGATTCATACAGTGTTTCATGTCATCTTAAGTCGCATTAAGGATTTCCCGGATCTTAGCTACCTTTTCTACACTAAGAACTGACTTGGAGAATCTCTTTGAGCTGTTCTAAACAAGTTCTCATCTGTTTACAGTCATTTTCTCTGAATTATCCATGTTTTCATGTAGTTTCCTATATTCTGCCTTCTTGTCCAAGTATAAGCTTTGCCCACTGTATCAAACAACTTCCTACACACTGTTATGAACTGAGGCAGCTCGGGAACATTGTCTCTCAACTGTGTTATAGAGTGTAGTACTACATTTCAGTGAAGTGTAAGGCTTTCCAAAGCTGCCGAACGTGTTTCTTTCTCTATTTCAATGGTATTCTGCCTTGTATAACACACATTTACCACTCTAGTCTCTTTTAAGTAAAGAATATAAGATTCATACAGTGTTTCATGTCATCTTAACTCGAATTAAGGATTTCCCCTATCTTAGCTACCTTTACTACACTAAGAACTGACTGGAGAATCTCTTTGAGCTGTTTTAAACAAGTTCTCATCTCTTTACACTCATTTTCTCTGAATTATCAATGTTTTCATGTAGTTTCCTATATTCTGCCTTCTGGTCCAAGTATAAGCTTTGCCCACTTTATCAAACAACTTCCTACACACTGTTATGAACTGAGGCAGCTCGGGAACATTGTCTCTCAACTGTGTTATAGAGTGTAGTACTACATTTCAGTGAAGTGTAAGGCTTTCCAAAGCTGCCGAACGTCTTTCTTTCTCTATTTCAATGGTATTCTGCCTTGTATAACACACATTTCCCACTCTAGTCTCCTTTAAGTAAAGAATATAGGATTCATACAGTGTTTCATGTCATCTTAACTCGAATTAAGGATTTCCCCGAACTTAGCTACCTTTTCTACACTAAGAACTGACTTGGAGAATCTCTTTGAGCTGTTCTAAACAAGTTCTCATCTGTTTACAGTCATTTTCTCTGAATTATCCATGTTTTCATGCAGTTTCCTATATTCTGCCTTCTGGTCCAAGTATAAGCTTTGCCCACTTTATCAAACAACTTCCTACACACTGTTATGAACTGAGGCAGCTCGGGAACATTGTCTCTCAAATGTGTTATAGAGTGTAGTACTACATTTCAGTGAAGTGTAGGGCTTTCCAAAGCTGCCGAACGTGTTTCTTTCTCTATTTCAATGGTATTCTGCCTTGTATAACACACATTTACCACTCTAGTCTCCTTTAAGTAAAGAATATAGGATTCATACAGTGTTTCATGTCATCTTAACTCGCATTAAGGATTTCCCGGAGCTTAGCTACCTTTTCTACACTAAGAACTGACTTGGAGAATCTCTTTGAGCTCTTCTAAACAAGTTCTCATCTGTTTACAGTCATTTTCTCTGAATTATCCATGTTTTCATGTAGTTTCCTGTATTCTGCCTTCTGGTCCAAGTATAAGCTTTGCCCACTGTATCAAACAACTTCCTACACACTGTTATGAACTGAGGCAGCTCGGGAACATTGTCTCTCAACTGTGTTATAGAGTGTAGTACTACCTTTCAGTGAAGTGTAAGGCTTTCCAAAGCTGCCGAACGTGTTTCTTTCTCTATTTCAATGGTATTCTGCCTTGTATAACACACATTTACCACTCTAGTCTCCTTTAAGTAAAGAATATAGGATTCATACAGTGTTTCATGTGATCTTAACTCGAATTAAGGATTTCCCGGATCTTAGCTACCTTTTCTACACTAAGAACTGAGTTGGAGAATCTCTTTGAGCTGTTCTAAACAAGTTCTCATCTGTTTACAGTCATTTTCTCTGAATTATCCATGTTTTCATGTAGTTTCCTATATTCTGCCTTCTGGTCCAAGTATAAGCTTTGCCCACTTTATCAAACAACTTCCTATAGACTGTTATGAACTGAGGCAGCTCGGGAACATTTTCTCTCAACTGTGTTATAGAGTGTAGTACTACATTTCAGTGAAGTGTAAGGCTTTCCAAAGCTGCCGAACGTGTTTCTTTCTCTATTTCAATGGTATTCTGCCTTGTATAACACACATTTACCACTCTAGTCTCCTTTAAGTAAAGAATATAGGATTCATACAGTGTTTCATGTCATCTTAACTCGCATTAAGGATTTCCCGGATCTTAGCTACCTTTTCTACACTAAGAACTGACTTGGAGAATCTCTTTGAGCTGTTCTAAACAAGTTCTCATCTGTTTACAGTCATTTTCTCTGAATTATCCATGTTTTCATGCAGTTTCCTATATTCTGCCTTCTGGTCCAAGTATAAGCTTTGCCCACTTTATCAAACAACTTCCTACACACTGTTATGAACTGAGGCAGCTCGGGAACATTGTCTCTCAAATGTGTTATAGAGTGTAGTACTACATTTCAGTGAAGTGTAGGGCTTTCCAAAGCTGCCGAACGTGTTTCTTTCTCTATTTCAATGGTATTCTGCCTTGTATAACACACATTTCCCACTCTAGTCTCCTTTAAGTAAAGAATATAGGATTCATACAGTGTTTCATGTCATCTTAACTCGAATTAAGGATTTCCCCGAACTTAGCTACCTTTTCTACACTAAGAACTGACTTAGAGAATCTCTTTGAGCTGTTCTAAACAAGTTCTCATCTGTTTACAGTCATTTTCTCTGAATTATCCATGTTTTCATGCAGTTTCCTATATTCTGCCTTCTGGTCCAAGTATAAGCTTTGCCCACTTTATCAAACAACTTCCTACACACTGTTATGAACTGAGGCAGCTCGGGAACATTGTCTCTCAAATGTGTTATAGAGTGTAGTACTACATTTCAGTGAAGTGTAGGGCTTTCCAAAGCTGCCGAAGGTGTTTCTTTCTCTATTTCAATGGTATTCTGCCTTGTATAACACACATTTACCACTCTAGTCTCCTTTAAGTAAAGAATATAGGATTCATACAGTGTTTCATGTCATCTTAACTCGCATTAAGGATTTCCCGGATCTTAGCTACCTTTTCTACACTAAGAACTTACTTGGAGAATCTCTTTGAGCTCTTCTAAACAAGTTCTCATCTGTTTACAGTCATTTTCTCTGAATTATCCATGTTTTCATGTAGTTTCCTGTATTCTGCCTTCTGGTCCAAGTATAAGCTTTGCCCACTGTATCAAACAACTTCCTACACACTGTTATGAACTGAGGCAGCTCGGGAACATTGTCTCTCAACTGTGTTATAGAGTGTAGTACTACCTTTCAGTGAAGTGTAAGGCTTTCCAAAGCTGCCGAACGTGTTTCTTTCTCTATTTCAATGGTATTCTGCCTTGTATAACACACATTTACCACTCTAGTCTCCTTTAAGTTAAGAATATAGGATTCATACAGTGTTTCATGTGATCTTAACTCGAATTAAGGATTTCCCGGATCTTAGCTACCTTTTCTACACTAAGAACTGACTTGGAGAATCTCTTTGAGCTGTTCTAAACAAGTTCTCATCTGTTTACAGTCATTTTCTCTGAATTATCCATGTTTTCATGTAGTTTCCTATATTCTGCCTTCTGGTCCAAGTATAAGCTTTGCCCACTTTATCAAACAACTTCCTATAGACTGTTATGAACTGAGGCAGCTCGGGAACATTTTCTCTCAACTGTGTTATAGAGTGTAGTACTACATTTCAGTGAAGTGTAAGGCTTTCCAAAGCTGCCGAACGTGTTTCTTTCTCTATTTCAATGGTATTCAGCCTTGTATAACACACATTTACCACTCTAGTCTCTTTTAAGTAAAGAATATAGGATTCATACAGTGTTTCATGTCATCTTAACTCGCATTAAGGATTTCCCGGATCTTAGCTACCTTTTCTACACTAAGAACTGACTTGGAGAATCTCTTTGAGCTGTTCTAAACAAGTTCTCATCTGTTTACAGTCATTTTCTCTGAATTATCCATGTTTTCATGCAGTTTCCTCTATTCTGCCTTCTGGTCCAAGTATAAGCTTTGCCCACTTTATCAAACAACTTCCTACACACTGTTATGAACTGAGGCAGCTCGGGAACATTGTCTCTCAAATGTGTTATAGAGTGTAGTACTACATTTCAGTGAAGTGTAGGGCTTTCCAAAGCTGCCGAACGTGTTTCTTTCTCTATTTCAATGGTATTCTGCCTTGTATAACACACATTTACCACTCTAGTCTCCTTTAAGTAAAGAATATAGGATTCATACAGTGTTTCATGTCATCTTAACTCGCATTAAGGATTTCCCGGATCTTAGCTACCTTTTCTACACTAAGAACTGACTTGGAGAATCTCTTTGAGCTCTTCTAAACAAGTTCTCATCTGTTTACAG
This sequence comes from Pipistrellus hanaki, assembly GCF_964339955.1. Taxonomy (NCBI): domain Eukaryota; kingdom Metazoa; phylum Chordata; class Mammalia; order Chiroptera; family Vespertilionidae; genus Pipistrellus; species Pipistrellus hanaki. The sequence goes on along the minus strand of NW_028182271.1, from coordinate 100,972 downwards.
TCATTTTCTCTGAATTATCCATGTTTTCATGTAGTTTCCTGTATTCTGCCTTCTGGTCCAAGTATAAGCTTTGCCCACTGTATCAAACAACTTCCTACACACTGTTATGAACTGAGGCAGCTCGGGAACATTGTCTCTCAACTGTGTTATAGAGTGTAGTACTACCTTTCAGTGAAGTGTAAGGCTTTCCAAAGCTGCCGAACGTGTTTCTTTCTCTATTTCAATGGTATTCTGCCTTGTATAACACACATTTACCACTCTAGTCTCCTTTAAGTAAAGAATATAGGATTCATACAGTGTTTCATGTGATCTTAACTCGAATTAAGGATTTCCCGCATCTTAGCTACCTTTTCTACACTAAGAACTGACTTGGAGAATCTCTTTGAGCTGTTCTAAACAAGTTCTCATCTGTTTACAGTCATTTTCTCTGAATTATCCATGTTTTCATGTAGTTTCCTATATTCTGCCTTCTGGTCCAAGTATAAGCTTTGCCCACTTTATCAAACAACTTCCTATAGACTGTTATGAACTGAGGCAGCTCGGGAACATTTTCTCTCAACTGTGTTATAGAGTGTAGTACTACATTTCAGTGAAGTGTAAGGCTTTCCAAAGCTGCCGAACGTGTTTCTTTCTCTATTTCAATGGTATTCTGCCTTGTATAACACACATTTACCACTCTAGTCTCCTTTAAGTAAAGAATATAGGATTCATACAGTGTTTCATGTCATCTTAACTCGCATTAAGGATTTCCCGGATCTTAGCTACCTTTTCTACACTAAGAACTGACTTGGAGAATCTCTTTGAGCTGTTCTAAACAAGTTCTCATCTGTTTACAGTCATTTTCTCTGAATTATCCATGTTTTCATGCAGTTTCCTATATTCTGCCTTCTGGTCCAAGTATAAGCTTTGCCCACTTTATCAAACAACTTCCTACACACTGTTATGAACTGAGGCAGCTCGGGAACATTGTCTCTCAAATGTGTTATAGAGTGTAGTACTACATTTCAGTGAAGTGTAGGGCTTTCCAAAGCTGCCGAACGTGTTTCTTTCTCTATTTCAATGGTATTCTGCCTTGTATAACACACATTTACCACTCTAGTCTCCTTTAAGTAAAGAATATAGGATTCATACAGTGTTTCATGTCATCTTAACTCGAATTAAGGATTTCCCCGAACTTAGCTACCTTTTCTACACTAAGAACTGACTTAGAGAATCTCTTTTAGCTGTTCTAAACAAGTTCTCATCTGTTTACAGTCATTTTCTCTGAATTATCCATGTTTTCATGCAGTTTCCTATATTCTGCCTTCTGGTCCAAGTATAAGCTTTGCCCACTTTATCAAACAACTTCCTACACACTGTTATGAACTGAGGCAGCTCGGGAACATTGTCTCTCAAATGTGTTATAGAGTGTAGTACTACATTTCAGTGAAGTGTAGGGCTTTCCAAAGCTGCCGAACGTGTTTCTTTCTCTATTTCAATGGTATTCTGCCTTGTATAACACACATTTACCACTCTAGTCTCCTTTAAGTAAAGAATATAGGATTCATACAGTGTTTCATGTCATCTTAACTCGCATTAAGGATTTCCCGGATCTTAGCTACCTTTTCTACACTAAGAACTGACTTGGAGAATCTCTTTGAGCTCTTCTAAACAAGTTCTCATCTGTTTACAGTCATTTTCTCTGAATTATCCATGTTTTCATGTAGTTTCCTGTATTCTGCCTTCTGGTCCAAGTATAAGCTTTGCCCACTGTATCAAACAACTTCCTACACACTGTTATGAACTGAGGCAGCTCGGGAACATTGTCTCTCAACTGTGTTATAGAGTGTAGTACTACCTTTCAGTGAAGTGTAAGGCTTTCCAAATCTGCCGAACGTGTTTCTTTCTCTATTTCAATGGTATTCTGCCTTGTATAACACACATTTACCACTCTAGTCTCCTTTAAGTAAAGAATATAGGATTCATACAGTGTTTCATGTCATCTTAACTCGCATTAAGGATTTCCCGGATCTTAGCTACCTTTTCTACACTAAGAACTGACTTGGAGAATCTCTTTGAGCTGTTCTAAACAAGTTCTCATCTGTTTACAGTCATTTTCTCTGAATTATCCATGTTTTCATGTAGTTTCCTATATTCTGCCTTCTTGTCCAAGTATAAGCTTTGCCCACTGTATCAAACAACTTCCTACACACTGTTATGAACTGAGGCAGCTCGGGAACATTGTCTCTCAACTGTGTTATAGAGTGTAGTACTACATTTCAGTGAAGTGTAAGGCTTTCCAAAGCTGCCGAACGTGTTTCTTTCTCTATTTCAATGGTATTCTGCCTTGTATAACACACATTTACCACTCTAGTCTCTTTTAAGTAAAGAATATAAGATTCATACAGTGTTTCATGTCATCTTAACTCGAATTAAGGATTTCCCCTATCTTAGCTACCTTTACTACACTAAGAACTTACTGGAGAATCTCTTTGAGCTGTTCTAAACAAGTTCTCATCTCTTTACACTCATTTTCTCTGAATTATCCATGTTTTCATGTAGTTTCCTATATTCTGCCTTCTGGTCCAAGTATAAGCTTTGCCCACTTTATCAAACAACTTCCTACACACTGTTATGAACTGAGGCAGCTCGGGAACATTGTCTCTCAACTGTGTTATAGAGTGTAGTACTACATTTCAGTGAAGTGTAAGGCTTTCCAAAGCTGCCGAACGTCTTTCTTTCTCTATTTCAATGGTATTCTGCCTTGTATAACACACATTTCCCACTCTAGTCTCCTTTAAGTAAATAATATAGGATTCATACAGTGTTTCATGTCATCTTAACTCGAATTAAGGATTTCCCCGAACTTAGCTACCTTTTCTACACTAAGAACTGACTTGGAGAATCTCTTTGAGCTGTTCTAAACAAGTTCTCATCTGTTTACAGTCATTTTCTCTGAATTATCCATGTTTTCATGCAGTTTCCTATATTCTGCCTTCTGGTCCAAGTATAAGCTTTGCCCACTTTATCAAACAACTTCCTATAGACTGTTATGAACTGACGCAGCTCGGGAACATTGTCTCTCAAATGTGTTATAGAGTGTAGTACTACATTTCAGTGAAGTGTAGGGCTTTCCAAAGCTGCCGAACGTGTTTCTTTCTCTATTTCAATGGTATTCTGCCTTGTATAACACACATTTACCACTCTAGTCTCCTTTAAGTAAAGAATATAGGATTCATACAGTTTTTCATGTCATCTTAACTCGCATTAAGGATTTCCCGGATCTTAGCTACCTTTTCTACACTAAGAACTGACTTGGAGAATCTCTTTGAGCTCTTCTAAACAAGTTCTCATCTGTTTACAGTCATTTTCTCTGAATTATCCATGTTTTCATGTAGTTTCCTATATTCTGCCTTCTTGTCCAAGTATAAGCTTTGCCCACTGTATCAAACAACTTCCTACACACTGTTATGAACTGAGGCAGCTCGGGAACATTGTCTCTCAACTGTGTTATAGAGTGTAGTACTACATTTCAGTGAAGTGTAAGGCTTTCCAAAGCTGCCGAACGTGTTTCTTTCTCTATTTCAATGGTATTCTGCCTTGTATAACACACATTTACCACTCTAGTCTCTTTTAAGTAAAGAATATAGGATTCATACAGTGTTTCATGTCATCTTAACTCGCATTAAGGATTTCCCGGATCTTAGCTACCTTTTCTACACTAAGAACTGACTTGGAGAATCTCTTTGAGCTGTTCTAAACAAGTTCTCATCTGTTTACAGTCATTTTCTCTGAATTATCCATGTTTTCATGTAGTTTCCTATATTCTGCCTTCTTGTCCAAGTATAAGCTTTACCCACTGTATCAAACAACTTCCTACACACTGTTATGAACTGAGGCAGCTCGGGAACATTGTCTCTCAACTGTGTTATAGAGTGTAGTACTACATTTCAGTGAAGTGTAAGGCTTTCCAAAGCTGCCGAACGTGTTTCTTTCTCTATTTCAATGGTATTCTGCCTTGTATAACACACATTTACCACTCTAGTCTCTTTTAAGTAAAGAATATAAGATTCATACAGTGTTTCATGTCATCTTAACTCGAATTAAGGATTTCCCCTATCTTAGCTACCTTTACTACACTAAGAACTGACTGGAGAATCTCTTTGAGCTGTTCTAAACAAGTTCTCATCTCTTTACACTCATTTTCTCTGAATTATCCATGTTTTCATGTAGTTTCCTATATTCTGCCTTCTGGTCCAAGAATAAGCTTTGCCCACTGTATCAAACAACTTCCTACACACTGTTATGAACTGAGGCAGCTCGGGAACATTGTCTCTCAACTGTGTTATAGAGTGTAGTACTACCTTTCAGTGAAGTGTAAGGCTTTCCAAAGCTGCCGAACGTGTTTCTTTCTCTATTTCAATGGTATTCTGCCTTGTATAACACACATTTACCACTCTAGTCTCCTTTAAGTAAAGAATATAGGATTCATACAGTGTTTCATGTCATCTTAACTCGCATTAAGGATTTCCCGGATCTTAGCTACCTTTTCTACACTAAGAACTGACTTGGAGAATCTCTTTGAGCTGTTCTAAACAAGTTCTCATCTGTTTACAGTCATTTTCTCTGAATTATCCATGTTTTCATGTAGTTTCCTATATTCTGCCTTCTTGTCCAAGTATAAGCTTTGCCCACTGTATCAAACAACTTCCTACACACTGTTAAGAACTGAGGCAGCTCGGGAACATTGTCTCTCAACTGTGTTATAGAGTGTAGTACTACATTTCAGTGAAGTGTAAGGCTTTCCAAAGCTGCCGAACGTCTTTCTTTCTCTATTTCAATGGTATTCTGCCTTGTATAACACACATTTCCCACTCTAGTCTCCTTTAAGTAAAGAATATAGGATTCATACAGTGTTTCATGTCATCTTAACTCGAATTAAGGATTTCCCCGAACTTAGCTACCTTTTCTACACTAAGAACTGACTTGGAGAATCTCTTTGAGCTGTTCTAAACAAGTTCTCATCTGTTTACAGTCATTTTCTCTGAATTATCCATGTTTTCATGTAGTTTCCTATATTCTGCCTTCTGGTCCAAGTATAAGCTTTGCCCACTTTATCAAACAACTTCCTACACACTGTTATGAACTGAGGCAGCTCGGGAACATTGTCTCTCAAATGTGTTATAGAGTGTAGTACTACATTTCAGTGAAGTGTAGGGCTTTCCAAAGCTGCCGAACGTGTTTCTTTCTCTATTTCAATGGTATTCTGCCTTGTATAACACACATTTACCACTCTAGTCTCCTTTAAGTAAAGAATATAGGATTCATACAGTGTTTCATGTCATCTTAACTCGCATTAAGGATTTCCCGGATCTTAGCTACCTTTTCTACACTAAGAACTGACTTGGAGAATCTCTTTGAGCTCTTCTAAACAAGTTCTCATCTGTTTACAGTCATTTTCTCTGAATTATCCATGTTTTCATGTAGTTTCCTGTATTCTGCCTTCTGGTCCAAGTATAAGCTTTGCCCACTGTATCAAACAACTTCCTACACACTGTTATGAACTGAGGCAGCTCGGGAACATTGTCTCTCAACTGTGTTATAGAGTGTAGTACTACCTATCAGTGAAGTGTAAGGCTTTCCAAAGCTGCCGAACGTGTTTCTTTCTCTATTTCAATGGTATTCTGCCTTGTATAACACACATTTACCACTCTAGTCTCCTTTAAGTAAAGAATATAGGATTCATACAGTGTTTCATGTGATCTTAACTCGAATTAAGGATTTCCCGGATCTTAGCTACCTTTTCTACACTAAGAACTGACTTGGAGAATCTCTTTGAGCTGTTCTAAACAAGTTCTCATCTGTTTACAGTCATTTTCTCTGAATTATCCATGTTTTCATGTAGTTTCCTATATTCTGCCTTCTGGTCCAAGTATAAGCTTTGCCCACTTTATCAAACAACTTCCTATAGACTGTTATGAACTGAGGCAGCTCGGGAACATTTTCTCTCAACTGTGTTATAGAGTGTAGTACTACATTTCAGTGAAGTGTAAGGCTTTCCAAAGCTGCCGAACGTGTTTCTTTCTCTATTTCAATGGTATTCTGCCTTGTATAACACACATTTACCACTCTAGTCTCCTTTAAGTAAAGAATATAGGATTCATACAGTGTTTCATGTCATCTTAACTCGCATTAAGGATTTCCCGGATCTTAGCTACCTTTTCTACACTAAGAACTGACTTGGAGAATCTCTTTGAGCTGTTCTAAACAAGTTCTCATCTGTTTACAGTCATTTTCTCTGAATTATCCATGTTTTCATGTAGTTTCCTATATTCTGCCTTCTTGTCCAAGTATAAGCTTTACCCACTGTATCAAACAACTTCCTACACACTGTTATGAACTGAGGCAGCTCGGGAACATTGTCTCTCAACTGTGTTATAGAGTGTAGTACTACATTTCAGTGAAGTGTAAGGCTTTCCGAAGCTGCCGACCGTGTTTCTTTCTCTATTTCAATGGTATTCTGCCTTGTATAACACACATTTACCACTCTAGTCTCTTTTAAGTAAAGAATATAAGATTCATACAGTGTTTCATGTCATCTTAACTCGAATTAAGGATTTCCCCTATCTTAGCTACCTTTACTACACTAAGAACTGACTGGAGAATCTCTTTGAGCTGTTCTAAACAAGTTCTCATCTGTTTACAGTCATTTTCTCTGAATTATCCATGTTTTCATGTAGTTTCCTATATTCTGCCTTCTGGTCCAAGTATATCTTTACCCACTTTATCAAACAACTTCCTACACACTGTTATAAACTGAGGCAGCTCGGGAACATTGTCTCTCAACTGTGTTATAGAGTTTAGTACTACATTTCAGTGAAGTGTAAGGCTTTCCAAAGCTGCCGAACGTGTTTCTTTCTCTATTTCAATGGTATTCTGCCTTCTTTAACACTCATTTACCACTCTAGTCTCCTTTAAGTAAAGAATATAGGATTCATACAGTGTTTCATGTGATCTTAACTCGAATTAAGGATTTCCCGGATCTTAGCTACCATTTCTACACTAAGAACTGACTTGGAGAATCTCTTTGAGCTGTTCTAAACAAGTTGTCATCTGTTTACAGTCATTTTCTCTGAATTATCCATGTTTTCATGTAGTTTCCTATATTCTGCCTTCTGGTCCAAGTATAAGCTTTGCCCACTTTATCAAACAACTTCCTACACACAGTTATGAACTCAGGCAGCTCGGGAACATTGTCTCTCAACTGTGTTATAGAGTGTAGTACTACATTTCAGTGAAGTGTAAGGCTTTCCAAAGCTGCCGAACGTGTTTCTTTCTCTATTTGAATCATATTCTGCCTTGTATAACACACATTTACCACTCTAGTCCCCTTTACTTAAAGAATATAGCATTCATACAGTGTTTCATGAGATCTTAACTCGAATTAAGGATTTCCCGGATCTTAGCTACCTTTTCTACACTAAGAACTGACTTGGAGAATCTCTTTGAGCTGTTCGAAACAAGTTCTCATCTGTTTACAGTCATTTTCTCTGAATTATCCATGTTTTCATGTAGTTTCCTATATTCTGCCTTCTGGTCCAAGTATAAGCTTTGCCCACTTTATCAAGCAACTTCCTACACAATGTTATGAACTGAGGCAGCTCGGGAACATTGTCTCTCAACTGTGTTATAGAGTGTAGTACTATATTTCAGTGAAGTGTAAGGCTTTCCAAAGCTGCCGAACGTGTTTCTTTCTCTATTTCCATGGTATTCTGCCTTGCATAACACACATTTACCACTCTAGTCTCCTTTAAGTAAAGAATATAGCATTCATACAGTGTTTCATGTGATCTTAACTCGAATTTAGGATTTCGCGGATCTTAGCTACCTTTTCTACACTAAGAACTGACTTGGAGAATCTCTTTGAGCTGTTCTAAACAAGTTCTCATCTGTTTACAGTCATTTTCTCTGAATTATCCATGTTTTCATGTAGTTTCCTATATTCTGCCTTCTGGTCCAAGTATAAGCTTTGCCCACTTTATCAAACAACTTCCTACACAGTGTTATGAACTGAGGCAGCTCGGGAACATTGTCTCTCAACTGTGTTATAGAGTGTAGTACTACATTTCAGTGAAGTGTAAGGCTTTCCAAAGCTGCCGAACGTGTTTCTTTCTCTATTTCAATGGTATTCTGCCTTGTATAACACACATTTACCACTCTAGTGTCTTTTAAGTAAAGAATATAGCATTCATTCAGTGTTTCATGTGATCTTAACTCCAATAAGGATTTCTCGGATCTTAGCTACCTTTTCTACACTAAGAACTGACTTGGAGAATCTCTTTGAGCTGTTCTAAACAAGTTCTCATTTGTTTACAGTCATTTTCTCTGAATTATCCATGTTTTAATGTAGTTTCCTATATTCTGCCTTCTGGTCCAAGTATATCTTTACCCACTTTATCAAACAACTTCCTACACACTGTTATAAACTGAGGCAGCTCGGGAACATTGTCTCTCAACTGTGTTATAGAGTTTAGTACTACATTTCAGTGAAGTGTAAGGCTCTCCAAAGCTGCCGAACGTGTTTCTTTCTCTTTTTGAATCGTATTCTGCCTTGTATAACACACATTTACCACTCTAGTCGACTTTAAGTAGAGAATATAGGATTCATACAGTGTTTCATGTCATCTTAACTCGAATTAAGGATTTCCCGGATCTTAGCTACCTTTTCGACACTAAGAACTGACTTGGAGAATGTCTTTGAGCTGTTCTAAACAAGTTCTCATCTGTTTACAGTCATTTTCTCTGAATTATCCATGTTTTCATGTAGTTTCCTATATTCTGCCTTCTGGTCCAAGTATGAGCTTTGCCCACTTTATCAAACAACTTCCTACACACTGTTATGAACTGAGGGAGCTCGGGAACATTGTCTCTCTACTGTGTTATAGAGTGTAGTACTACATTTCAGTGAAGTGTAAGGCTTTCCAAAGCTGCCGAACGTGTTTCTTTCTCTATTTCAATGGTATTCTGCCTTCTTTAACACTCATTTACCACTCTAGTCTCCTTTAAGTAAAGAATATAGGATTCATACAGTGTTTCATGTGATCTTAACTCGAATTAAGGATTTCCCGGATCTTAGCTACCTTTTCTACACTAAGAAGTGACTTGGAGAATCTCTTTGAGCTGTTCTAAACAAATTCTCATCTGTTTACAGTCATTTTCTCTGAATTATCCATGTTTTCATGTAGTTTCCTATATTCTGCCTTCTGGTCCAAGTATAAGCTTTGCCCACTTTATCAAACAACTTCCTACACAGTGTTATGAACTGAGGCAGCTCGGGAACATTGTCTCTCAACTGTGTTATAGAGTGTAGTACTACATTTCAGTGAAGTGGAAGGCTTTCCAAAGCTGCCGAACGTGTTTCTTTCTCTATTTCAATGGTATTCTGCCTTGCATAACACACATTTACCACTCTAGTCTCCTTTAAGTAAAGAATATAGCATTCATACAGTGTTTCATGTGATCTTAACTCGAATTAAGGATTTCCCGGATCTTAGCTACCTTTTCTACAATAAGAACTGACTTGGAGAATCTCTTTGAGCTGTTCTAAACAAGTTCTCATCTGTTTACAGTCATTTTCTCTGAATTATCCATGTTTTCATGTAGTTTCCTATATTCTGCCTTCTGGTCCAAGTATAAGCTTTGCCCACTTTATCAAACAACTTCCTACACAGTGTTATGAACTGAGGCAGCTCGGGAACATTGTCTCTCAACTGTGTTATAGAGTGTAGTACTACATTTCAGTGAAGTGTAAGGCTTTCCAAAGCTGCAGAACGTGTTTCTTTCTCTATTTCAGTGGTATTCTGCCTTGTATAACACACATTTACCACTCTAGTCTCTTTTAAGTAAAGAATATAGCATTCATTCAGTGTTTCATGTGATCTTAACTCGAATAAGGATTTCTCGGATCTTAGCTACCTTTTCTACACTAAGAACTGACTTGGAGAATCTCTTTGAGCTGTTCTAAACAAGTTCTCATCTGTTTACAGTCATTTTCTCTGAATTATCCATGTTTTCATGTAGTTTCCTATATTCTGCCTTCTGGTCCAAGTATGAGCTTTGCCCACTTTATCAAACAACTTCCTACACACTGTTATGAACTGAGGGAGCTCGGGAACATTGTCTCTCTACTGTGTTATAGATTGTAGTACTACATTTCAGTGAAGTGTAAGGCTTTCCAAAGCTGCCGAACGTGTTTCTTTCTCTATTTCAATGGTATTCTGCCTTCTTTAACACTCATTTACCACTCTAGTCTCCTTTAAGTAAAGAATATAGGATTCATACAGTGTTTCATGTGATCTTAACTCGAATTAAGGATTTCCCGGATCTTAGCTACCATTTCTACACTAAGAACTGACTTGGAGAATCTCTTTGAGCTGTTCTAAACAAGTTGTCATCTGTTTACAGTCATTTTCTCTGAATTATCCATGTTTTCATGTAGTTTCCTATATTCTGCCTTCTGGTCCAAGTATAAGCTTTGCCCACTTTATCAAACAACTTCCTACACACAGTTATGAACTCAGGCAGCTCGGGAACATTGTCTCTCAACTGTGTTATAGAGTGTAGTACTACATTTCAGTGAAGTGTAAGGCTTTCCAAAGCTGCCGAACGTGTTTCTTTCTCTATTTGAATCATATTCTGCCTTGTATAACACACATTTACCACTCTAGTCCCCTTTACTTAAAGAATATAGCATTCATACAGTGTTTCATGAGATCTTAACTCGAATTAAGGATTTCCCGGATCTTAGCTACCTTTTCTACACTAAGAACTGACTTGGAGAATCTCTTTCAGCTGTTCTAAACAAGCTCGCAACTGTTTACAGTCATTTTCACTGAATTATTCATGTTTTCATGTACTTTCCAATATTCTGCCTCTGGTCCAAGTATAAGCTTTGCCCACTTTATCAAACAACTTCCTACACACTGTTATGAACTGAGGCAGCTCGGGAACATTGTCTCTCAACTGTGTTATAGAGTGTAGTACTACATTTCAGTGAAGTGTAAGGCTTTCCAAAGCTGCCGAACGTCTTTCTTTCTCTATTTCAATGGTATTCTTCCTTGCATAACACACATTTACCACTCTAGTCTCCTTTAAGTAAAGAATATAGCATTCACACAGTGTTTCATGTGATCTTAACTCGAATTAAGGATTTCCCGGATCTTAGCTACCTTTTCTACACTAAGAAATGACTTGGAGAATCTCTTTGAGCTGTTCTAAACAAGTTCTCATCTGTTTACAGTCATTTTCTCTGAATTATCCATGTTTTCATGTAGTTTCCTATATTCTGCCTTCTGGTCCAAGTATAAGCTTTGCCCACTTTATCAAACAACTTTCTACACAGTGTTATGAACTGAGGCAGCTCGGGAACATTGTCTCTCAACTGTGTTATAGAGTGTAGTACTACATTTCAATGAAGTGTAAGGCTTTCCAAAGCTGCCGAACGTGTTTCTTTCTCTATTTCAATGGTATTCTGCCTTGTATAACACACATTTACCACTCTAGTGTCTTTTAAGTAAAGAATATAGCATTCATTCAGTGTTTCATGTGATCTTAACTCGAATAAGGATTTCTCGGATCTTAGCTACCTTTTCTACACTAAGAACTGACTTGGAGAATCTCTTTGAGCTGTTCTAAACAAGTTCTCATTTGTTTACAGTCATTTTCTCTGAATTATCCATGTTTTAATGTAGTTTCCTATATTCTGCCTTCTGGTCCAAGTATATCTTTACCCACTTTATCAAACAACTTCCTACACACTGTTATAAACTGAGGCAGCTCGGGAACATTGTCTCTCAACTGTGTTATAGAGTTTAGTACTACATTTCAGTGAAGTGTAAGGCTCTCCAAAGCTGCCGAACGTGTTTCTTTCTCTTTTTGAATCGTATTCTGCCTTGTATAACACACATTTACCACTCTAGTCGACTTTAAGTAGAGAATATAGGATTCATACAGTGTTTCATGTCATCTTAACTCGAATTAAGGATTTCCCGGATCTTAGCTACCTTTTCGACACTAAGAACTGACTTGGAGAATGTCTTTGAGCTGTTCTAAACAAGTTCTCATCTGTTTACAGTCATTTTCTCTGAATTATCCATGTTTTCATGTAGTTTCCTATATTCTGCCTTCTGGTCCAAGTATGAGCTTTGCCCACTTTATCAAACAACTTCCTACACACTGTTATGAACTGAGGGAGCTCGGGAACATTGTCTCTCTACTGTGTTATAGAGTGTAGTACTACATTTCAGTGAAGTGTAAGGCTTTCCAAAGCTGCCGAACGTGTTTCTTTCTCTATTTCAATGGTATTCTGCCTTCTTTAACACTCATTTACCACTCTAGTCTCCTTTAAGTAAAGAATATAGGATTCATACAGTGTTTCATGTGATCTTAACTCGAATTAAGGATTTCCCGGATCTTAGCTACCTTTTCTACACTAAGAAGTGACTTGGAGAATCTCTTTGAGCTGTTCTAAACAAATTCTCATCTGTTTACAGTCATTTTCTCTGAATTATCCATGTTTTCATGTAGTTTCCTATATTCTGCCTTCTGGTCCAAGTATAAGCTTTGCCCACTTTATCAAACAACTTCCTACACAGTGTTATGAACTGAGGCAGCTCGGGAACATTGTCTCTCAACTGTGTTATAGAGTGTAGTACTACATTTCAGTGAAGTGGAAGGCTTTCCAAAGCTGCCGAACGTGTTTCTTTCTCTATTTCAATGGTATTCTGCCTTGCATAACACACATTTACCACTCTAGTCTCCTTTAAGTAAAGAATATAGCATTCATACAGTGTTTCATGTGATCTTAACTCGAATTAAGGATTTCCCGGATCTTAGCTACCTTTTCTACAATAAGAACTGACTTGGAGAATCTCTTTGAGCTGTTCTAAACAAGTTCTCATCTGTTTACAGTCATTTTCTCTGAATTATCCATGTTTTCATGTAGTTTCCTATATTCTGCCTTCTGGTCCAAGTATAAGCTTTGCCCACTTTATCAAACAACTTCCTACACAGTGTTATGAACTGAGGCAGCTCGGGAACATTGTCTCTCAACTGTGTTATAGAGTGTAGTACTACATTTCAGTGAAGTGTAAGGCTTTCCAAAGCTGCAGAACGTGTTTCTTTCTCTATTTCAATGGTATTCTGCCTTGTATAACACACATTTACCACTCTAGTCTCTTTTAAGTAAAGAATATAGCATTCATTCAGTGTTTCATGTGATCTTAACTCGAATAAGGATTTCTCGGATCTTAGCTACCTTTTCTACACTAAGAACTGACTTGGAGAATCTCTTTGAGCTGTTCTAAACAAGTTCTCATCTGTTTACAGTCATTTTCTCTGAATTATCCATGTTTTCATGTAGTTTCCTATATTCTGCCTTCTGGTCCAAGTATGAGCTTTGCCCACTTTATCAAACAACTTCCTACACACTGTTATGAACTGAGGGAGCTCGGGAACATTGTCTCTCTACTGTGTTATAGATTGTAGTACTACATTTCAGTGAAGTGTAAGGCTTTCCAAAGCTGCCGAACGTGTTTCTTTCTCTATTTCAATGGTATTCTGCCTTCTTTAACACTCATTTACCACTCTAGTCTCCTTTAAGTAAAGAATATAGGATTCATACAGTGTTTCATGTGATCTTAACTCGAATTAAGGATTTCCCGGATCTTAGCTACCATTTCTACACTAAGAACTGACTTGGAGAATCTCTTTGAGCTGTTCTAAACAAGTTGTCATCTGTTTACAGTCATTTTCTCTGAATTATCCATGTTTTCATGTAGTTTCCTATATTCTGCCTTCTGGTACAAGTATAAGCTTTGCCCACTTTATCAAACAACTTCCTACACACAGTTATTAACTCAGGCAGCTCGGGAACATTGTCTCTCAACTGTGTTATAGAGTGTAGTACTACATTTCAGTGAAGTGTAAGGCTTTCCAAAGCTGCCGAACGTGTTTCTTTCTCTATTTGAATCATATTCTCCCTTGTATAACACACATTTACCACTCTAGTCCCCTTTACTTAAAGATTATAGCATTCATACAGTGTTTCATGAGATCTTAACTCGAATTAAGGATTTCCCGGATCTTAGCTACCTTTTCTACACTAAGAACTGACTTGGAGAATCTCTTTCAGCTGTTCTAAACAAGCTCGCAACTGTTTACAGTCATTTTCACTGAATTATTCATGTTTTCATGTACTTTCCAATATTCTGCCTCTGGTCCAAGTATAAGCTTTGCCCACTTTATCAAACAACTTCCTACACACAGTTATGAACTCAGGCAGCTCAGGAACATTGTCTCTCAACTGTGTTATAGAGTATAGTACTACATTTCAGTGAAGTGTAAGGCTTTCCAAAGCTGCCGAACGTGTTTCTTTCTCTATTTCAATGGTATTCTGCCTTGCATAACACACATTTACCACTCTAGTCTCCTTTAAGTAAAGAATATAGGATTCATTCAGTGTTTCATGTGATCTTAACTCGAATTAAGGATTTCCCGGATCTTAGCTACCTTTTCTACACTAACAACTGACTTGGAGAATGTCTTTGAGCTGTTCTAAACAAGTTTTCATCTGTTTACAGTCATTTTCTCTGAATTATCCATGATTTCATGTAGTTTCCTATATTCTGCCTTCTGGTCCAAGTATGAGCTTTGCCCACTTTATCAAACAACTTCCTACACACTGTTATAAACTGAGGCAGCTCGGGAACATTGTCTCTCAACTGTGTTATAGAGTTTAGTACTACATTTCAGTGAAGTGTAAGGCTCTCCAAAGCTGCCGAACGTGTTTCTTTCTCTTTTTGAATCGTATTCTGCCTTGTATAACACACATTTACCACTCTAGTCGACTTTAAGTAGAGAATATAGGATTCATACAGTGTTTCATGTCATCTTAACTCGAATTAAGGATTTCCCGGATCTTAGCTACCGTTTCGACACTAAGAACTGACTTGGAGAATGTCTTTGAGCTGTTCTAAACAAGTTCTCATCTGTTTACAGTCATTTTCTCTGAATTATCCATGTTTTCATGTAGTTTCCTATATTCTGCCTTCTGGTCCAAGTATGAGCTTTGCCCACTTTATCAAACAACTTCCTACACACTGTTATGAACTGAGGGAGCTCGGGAACATTGTCTCTCTACTGTGTTATAGAGTGTAGTACTACATTTCAGTGAAGTGTAAGGCTTTCCAAAGCTGCCGAACGTGTTTCTTTCTCTATTTCAATGGTATTCTGCCTTCTTTAACACTCATTTACCACTCTAGTCTCCTTTAAGTAAAGAATATAGGATTCATACAGTGTTTCATGTGATCTTAACTCGAATTAAGGATTTCCCGGATCTTAGCTACCTTTTCTACACTAAGAAGTGACTTGGAGAATCTCTTTGAGCTGTTCTAAACAAATTCTCATCTGTTTACAGTCATTTTCTCTGAATTATCCATGTTTTCATGTAGTTTCCTATATTCTGCCTTCTGGTCCAAGTATAAGCTTTGCCCACTTTATCAAACAACTTCCTACACAGTGTTATGAACTGAGGCAGCTCGGGAACATTGTCTCTCAACTGTGTTATAGAGTGTAGTACTACATTTCAGTGAAGTGGAAGGCTTTCCAAAGCTGCCGAACGTGTTTCTTTCTCTATTTCAATGGTATTCTGCCTTGCATAACACACATTTACCACTCTAGTCTCCTTTAAGTAAAGAATATAGCATTCATACAGTGTTTCATGTGATCTTAACTCGAATTAAGGATTTCCCGGATCTTAGCTACCTTTTCTACAATAAGAACTGACTTGGAGAATCTCTTTGAGCTGTTCTAAACAAGTTCTCATCTGTTTACAGTCATTTTCTCTGAATTATCCATGTTTTCATGTAGTTTCCTATATTCTGCCTTCTGGTCCAAGTATAAGCTTTGCCCACTTTATCAAACAACTTCCTACACAGTGTTATGAACTGAGGCAGCTCGGGAACATTGTCTCTCAACTGTGTTATAGAGTGTAGTACTACATTTCAGTGAAGTGTAAGGCTTTCCAAAGCTGCAGAACGTGTTTCTTTCTCTATTTCAATGGTATTCTGCCTTGTATAACACACATTTACCACTCTAGTGTCTTTTAAGTAAAGAATATAGCATTCATTCAGTGTTTCATGTGATCTTAACTCGAATAAGGATTTCTCGGATCTTAGCTACCTTTTCTACACTAAGAACTGACTTGGAGAATCTCTTTGAGCTGTTCTAAACAAGTTCTCATCTGTTTACAGTCATTTTCTCTGAATTATCCATGTTTTCATGTAGTTTCCTATATTCTGCCTTCTGGTCCAAGTATGAGCTTTGCCCACTTTATCAAACAACTTCCTACACACTGTTATGAACTGAGGGAGCTCGGGAACATTGTCTCTCTACTGTGTTATAGAGTGTAGTACTACATTTCAGTGAAGTGTAAGGCTTTCCAAAGCTGCCGAACGTGTTTCTTTCTCTATTTCAATGGTATTCTGCCTTCTTTAACACTCATTTACCACTCTAGTCTCCTTTAAGTAAAGAATATAGCATTCATACAGTGTTTCATGTGATCTTAACTCGAATTAAGGATTTCCCGGATCTTAGCTACCTTTTCTACACTAAGAACTGACTTGGAGAATCTCTTTGAGCTGTTCTAAACAAGTTCTCATCTGTTTACAGTCATTTTCTCTGAATTATCCATGTTTTCATGTAGTTTCCTATATTCTGCCTTCTGGTCCAAGTATAAGCTTTGCCCACTTTATCAAACAACTTCCTACACAGTGTTATGAACTGAGGCAGCTCGGGAACATTGTCTCTCAACTGTGTCATAGAGTGTAGTAATACATTTCAGTGAAGTGTAAGGCTTTCCAAAGCTGCCGAACGTGTTTCCTTCTCTATTTCAATGGTATTCTGCCTTGTATAACACACATTTACTACTCTGGTGTCCTTCAAGTAAAGAATATAGGATTCATTCAGTGTTTCATGTGATCTTAACTCGAATTAATGATTTCCCGGATCTTAGCTACCTTTTCTACACTAAGAACTGACTTGGAGAATCTCTTTGAGCTGTTCGAAACAAGTTCTCATCTGTTTACAGTCATTTTCTCTGAATTATCCATGTTTTCATGTAGTTTCCTATATTCTGCCTTCTGGTCCAAGTATAAGCTTTGCCCACTTTATCAAGCAACTTCCTACACAATGTTATGAACTGAGGCAGCTCGGGAACATTGTCTCTCAACTATGTTATAGAGTGTAGTACTATATTTCAGTGAAGTGTAAGGCTTTCCAAAGCTGCCGAACGTGTTTCTTTCTCTATTTCCATGGTATTCTGCCTTGCATAACACACATTTACCACTCTAGTCTCCTTTAAGTAAAGAATATAGCATTCATACAGTGTTTCATGTGATCTTAACTCGAATTTAGGATTTCGCGGATCTTAGCTACCTTTTCTACACTAAGAACTGACTTGGAGAATCTCTTTGAGCTGTTCTAAACAAGTTCTCATCTGTTTACAGTCATTTTCTCTGAATTATCCATGTTTTCATGTAGTTTCCTATATTCTGCCTTCTGGTCCAAGTATAAGCTTTGCCCACTTTATCAAACAACTTCCTACACAGTGTTATGAACTGAGGCAGCTCGGGAACATTGTCTCTCAACTGTGTTATAGAGTGTAGTACTACATTTCAGTGAAGTGTAAGGCTTTCCAAAGCTGCCGAACGTGTTTCTTTCTCTATTTCAATGGTATTCTGCCTTGTATAACACACATTTACCACTCTAGTGTCTTTTAAGTAAAGAATATAGCATTCATTCAGTGTTTCATGTGATCTTAACTCGAATAAGGATTTCTCGGATCTTAGCTACCTTTTCTACACTAAGAACTGACTTGGAGAATCTCTTTGAGCTGTTCTAAACAAGTTCTCATTTGTTTACAGTCATTTTCTCTGAATTATCCATGTTTTAATGTAGTTTCCTATATTCTGCCTTCTGGTCCAAGTATATCTTTACCCACTTTATCAAACAACTTCCTACACACTGTTATAAACTGAGGCAGCTCGGGAACATTGTCTCTCAACTGTGTTATAGAGTTTAGTACTACATTTCAGTGAAGTGTAAGGCTCTCCAAAGCTGCCGAACGTGTTTCTTTCTCTTTTTGAATCGTATTCTGCCTTGTATAACACACATTTACCACTCTAGTCGACTTTAAGTAGAGAATATAGGATTCATACAGTGTTTCATGTCATCTTAACTCGAATTAAGGATTTCCCGGATCTTAGCTACCGTTTCGACACTAAGAACTGACTTGGAGAATGTCTTTGAGCTGTTCTAAACAAGTTCTCATCTGTTTACAGTCATTTTCTCTGAATTATCCATGTTTTCATGTAGTTTCCTATATTCTGCCTTCTGGTCCAAGTATGAGCTTTGCCCACTTTATCAAACAACTTCCTACACACTGTTATGAACTGAGGGAGCTCGGGAACATTGTCTCTCTACTGTGTTATAGAGTGTAGTACTACATTTCAGTGAAGTGTAAGGCTTTCCAAAGCTGCCGAACGTGTTTCTTTCTCTATTTCAATGGTATTCTGCCTTCTTTAACACTCATTTACCACTCTAGTCTCCTTTAAGTAAAGAATATAGGATTCATACAGTGTTTCATGTGATCTTAACTCGAATTAAGGATTTCCCGGATCTTAGCTACCTTTTCTACACTAAGAAGTGACTTGGAGAATCTCTTTGAGCTGTTCTAAACAAATTCTCATCTGTTTACAGTCATTTTCTCTGAATTATCCATGTTTTCATGTAGTTTCCTATATTCTGCCTTCTGGTCCAAGTATAAGCTTTGCCCACTTTATCAAACAACTTCCTACACAGTGTTATGAACTGAGGCAGCTCGGGAACATTGTCTCTCAACTGTGTTATAGAGTGTAGTACTACATTTCAGTGAAGTGGAAGGCTTTCCAAAGCTGCCGAACGTGTTTCTTTCTCTATTTCAATGGTATTCTGCCTTGCATAACACACATTTACCACTCTAGTCTCCTTTAAGTAAAGAATATAGCATTCATACAGTGTTTCATGTGATCTTAACTCGAATTAAGGATTTCCCGGATCTTAGCTACCTTTTCTACAATAAGAACTGACTTGGAGAATCTCTTTGAGCTGTTCTAAACAAGTTCTCATCTGTTTACAGTCATTTTCTCTGAATTATCCATGTTTTCATGTAGTTTCCTATATTCTGCCTTCTGGTCCAAGTATAAGCTTTGCCCACTTTATCAAACAACTTCCTACACAGTGTTATGAACTGAGGCAGCTCGGGAACATTGTCTCTCAACTGTGTTATAGAGTGTAGTACTACATTTCAGTGAAGTGTAAGGCTTTCCAAAGCTGCAGAACGTGTTTCTTTCTCTATTTCAATGGTATTCTGCCTTGTATAACACACATTTACCACTCTAGTCTCTTTTAAGTAAAGAATATAGCATTCATTCAGTGTTTCATGTGATCTTAACTCGAATAAGGATTTCTCGGATCTTAGCTACCTTTTCTACACTAAGAACTGACTTGGAGAATCTCTTTGAGCTGTTCTAAACAAGTTCTCATCTGTTTACAGTCATTTTCTCTGAATTATCCATGTTTTCATGTAGTTTCCTATATTCTGCCTTCTGGTCCAAGTATGAGCTTTGCCCACTTTATCAAACAACTTCCTACACACTGTTATAAACTGAGGCAGCTCGGGAACATTGTCTCTCAACTGTGTTATAGAGTTTAGTACTACATTTCAGTGAAGTGTAAGGCTCTCCAAAGCTGCCGAACGTGTTTCTTTCTCTTTTTGAATCGTATTCTGCCTTGTATAACACACATTTACCACTCTAGTCGACTTTAAGTAGAGAATATAGGATTCATACAGTGTTTCATGTCATCTTAACTCGAATTAAGGATTTCCCGGATCTTAGCTACCGTTTCGACACTAAGAACTGACTTGGAGAATGTCTTTGAGCTGTTCTAAACAAGTTCTCATCTGTTTACAGTCATTTTCTCTGAATTATCCATGTTTTCATGTAGTTTCCTATATTCTGCCTTCTGGTCCAAGTATGAGCTTTGCCCACTTTATCAAACAACTTCCTACACACTGTTATGAACTGAGGGAGCTCGGGAACATTGTCTCTCTACTGTGTTATAGAGTGTAGTACTACATTTCAGTGAAGTGTAAGGCTTTCCAAAGCTGCCGAACGTGTTTCTTTCTCTATTTCAATGGTATTCTGCCTTCTTTAACACTCATTTACCACTCTAGTCTCCTTTAAGTAAAGAATATAGGATTCATACAGTGTTTCATGTGATCTTAACTCGAATTAAGGATTTCCCGGATCTTAGCTACCTTTTCTACACTAAGAAGTGACTTGGAGAATCTCTTTGAGCTGTTCTAAACAAATTCTCATCTGTTTACAGTCATTTTCTCTGAATTATCCATGTTTTCATGTAGTTTCCTATATTCTGCCTTCTGGTCCAAGTATAAGCTTTGCCCACTTTATCAAACAACTTCCTACACAGTGTTATGAACTGAGGCAGCTCGGGAACATTGTCTCTCAACTGTGTTATAGAGTGTAGTACTACATTTCAGTGAAGTGGTAGGCTTTCCAAAGCTGCCGAACGTGTTTCTTTCTCTATTTCAATGGTATTCTGCCTTGCATAACACACATTTACCACTCTAGTCTCCTTTAAGTAAAGAATATAGCATTCATACAGTGTTTCATGTGATCTTAACTCGAATTAAGGATTTCCCGGATCTTAGCTACCTTTTCTACAATAAGAACTGACTTGGAGAATCTCTTTGAGCTGTTCTAAACAAGTTCTCATCTGTTTACAGTCATTTTCTCTGAATTATCCATGTTTTCATGTAGTTTCCTATATTCTGCCTTCTGGTCCAAGTATAAGCTTTGCCCACTTTATCAAACAACTTCCTACACAGTGTTATGAACTGAGGCAGCTCGGGAACATTGTCTCTCAACTGTGTTATAGAGTGTAGTACTACATTTCAGTGAAGTGTAAGGCTTTCCAAAGCTGCAGAACGTGTTTCTTTCTCTATTTCAATGGTATTCTGCCTTGTATAACACACATTTACCACTCTAGTCTCTTTTAAGTAAAGAATATAGCATTCATTCAGTGTTTCATGTGATCTTAACTCGAATAAGGATTTCTCGGATCTTAGCTTCCTTTTCTACACTAAGAACTGACTTGGAGAATCTCTTTGAGCTGTTCTAAACCAGTTCTCATCTGTTTACAGTCATTTTCTCTGAATTATCCATGTTTTCATGTAGTTTCCTATATTCTGCCTTCTGGTCCAAGTATGAGCTTTGCCCACTTTATCAAACAACTTCCTACACACTGTTATGAACTGAGGGAGCTCGGGAACATTGTCTCTCTACTGTGTTATAGATTGTAGTACTACATTTCAGTGAAGTGTAAGGCTTTCCAAAGCTGTCGAACGTGTTTCTTTCTCTATTTCAATGGTATTCTGCCTTCTTTAACACTCATTTACCACTCTAGTCTCCTTTAAGTAAAGAATATAGGATTCATACAGTGTTTCATGTGATCTTAACTCGAATTAAGGATTTCCCGGATCTTAGCTACCATTTCTACACTAAGAACTGACTTGGAGAATCTCTTTGAGCTGTTCTAAACAAGTTGTCATCTGTTTACAGTCATTTTCTCTGAATTATCCATGTTTTCATGTAGTTTCCTATATTCTGCCTTCTGGTCCAAGTATAAGCTTTGCCCACTTTATCAAACAACTTCCTACACACAGTTATGAACTCAGGCAGCTCGGGAACATTGTCTCTCAACTGTGTTATAGAGTGTAGTACTACATTTCAGTGAAGTGTAAGGCTTTCCAAAGCTGCCGAACGTGTTTCTTTCTCTATTTGAATCATATTCTGCCTTGTATAACACACATTTACCACTCTAGTCCCCTTTACTTAAAGAATATAGCATTCATACAGTGTTTCATGAGATCTTAACTCGAATTAAGGATTTCCCGGATCTTAGCTACCTTTTCTACACTAAGAACTGACTTGGAGAATCTCTTTCAGCTGTTGTAAACAAGCTCGCAACTGTTTACAGTCATTTTCACTGAATTATTCATGTTTTCATGTACTTTCCAATATTCTGCCTCTGGTCCAAGTATAAGCTTTGCCCACTTTATCAAACAACTTCCTACACACTGTTATGAACTGAGGCAGCTCGGGAACATTGTCTCTCAACTGTGTTATAGAGTGTAGTACTACATTTCAGTGAAGTGTAAGGCTTTCCAAAGCTGCCGAACGTCTTTCTTTCTCTATTTCAATGGTATTCTTCCTTGCATAACACACATTTACCACTCTAGTCTCCTTTAAGTAAAGAATATAGCATTCACACAGTGTTTCATGTGATCTTAACTCGAATTAAGGATTTCCCGGATCTTAGCTACCTTTTCTACACTAAGAAATGACTTGGAGAATCTCTTTGAGCTGTTCTAAACAAGTTCTCATCTGTTTACAGTCATTTTCTCTGAATTATCCATGTTTTCATGTAGTTTCCTATATTCTGCCTTCTGGTCCAAGTATAAGCTTTGCCCACTTTATCAAACAACTTCCTACACAGTGTTATGAACTGAGGCAGCTCGGGAACATTGTCTCTCAACTGTGTTATAGAGTGTAGTACTACATTTCAGTGAAGTGTAAGGCTTTCCAAAGCTGCCGAACGTGTTTCTTTCTCTATTTCAATGGTATTCTGCCTTGTATAAAACACATTTACCACTCTAGTGTCTTTTAAGTAAAGAATATAGCATTCATTCAGTGTTTCATGTGATCTTAACTCGAATAAGGATTTCTCGGATCTTAGCTACCTTTTCTACACTAAGAACTGACTTGGAGAATCTCTTTGAGCTGTTCTAAACAAGTTCTCATTTGTTTACAGTCATTTTCTCTGAATTATCCATGTTTTAATGTAGTTTCCTATATTCTGCCTTCTGGTCCAAGTATATCTTTACCCACTTTATCAAACAACTTCCTACACACTGTTATAAACTGAGGCAGCTCGGGAACATTGTCTCTCAACTGTGTTATAGAGTTTAGTACTACATTTCAGTGAAGTGTAAGGCTCTCCAAAGCTGCCGAACGTGTTTCTTTCTCTTTTTGAATCGTATTCTGCCTTGTATAACACACATTTACCACTCTAGTCGACTTTAAGTAGAGAATATAGGATTCATACAGTGTTTCATGTCATCTTAACTCGAATTAAGGATTTCCCGGATCTTAGCTACCATTTCTACACTAAGAACTGAGTTGGAGAATCTCTTTGAGCTGTTCTAAACAAGTTGTCATCTGTTTACAGTCATTTTCTCTGAATTATCCATGTTTTCATGTAGTTTCCTATATTCTGCCTTCTGGTACAAGTATAAGCTTTGCCCACTTTATCAAACAACTTCCTACACACAGTTATTAACTCAGGCAGCTCGGGAACATTGTCTCTCAACTGTGTTATAGAGTGTAGTACTACATTTCAGTGAAGTGTAAGGCTTTCCAAAGCTGCCGAACGTGTTTCTTTCTCTATTTGAATCATATTCTCCCTTGTATAACACACATTTACCACTCTAGTCCCCTTTACTTAAAGATTATAGCATTCATACAGTGTTTCATGAGATCTTAACTCGAATTAAGGATTTCCCGGATCTTAGCTACCTTTTCTACACTAAGAACTGACTTGGAGAATCTCTTTCAGCTGTTCTAAACAAGCTCGCAACTGTTTACAGTCATTTTCACTGAATTATTCATGTTTTCATGTACTTTCCAATATTCTGCCTCTGGTCCAAGTATAAGCTTTGCCCACTTTATCAAACAACTTCCTACACACTGTTATGAACTGAGGCAGCTCGGGAACATTGTCTCTCAACTGTGTTATAGAGTGTAGTACTACATTTCAGTGAAGTGTAAGGCTTTCCAAAGCTGCCGAACGTCTTTCTTTCTCTATTTCAATGGTATTCTTCCTTGCATAACACACATTTACCACTCTAGTCTCCTTTAAGTAAAGAATATAGCATTCACACAGTGTTTCATGTGATCTTAACTCGAATTAAGGATTTCCCGGATCTTAGCTACCTTTTCTACACTAAGAAATGACTTGGAGAATCTCTTTGAGCTGTTCTAAACAAGTTCTCATCTGTTTACAGTCATTTTCTCTGAATTATCCATGTTTTCATGTAGTTTCCTATATTCTGCCTTCTGGTCCAAGTATAAGCTTTGCCCACTTTATCAAACAACTTCCTACACAGTGTTATGAACTGAGGCAGCTCGGGAACATTGTCTCTCAACTGTGTTATAGAGTGTAGTACTACATTTCAGTGAAGTGTAAGGCTTTCCAAAGCTGCCGAACGTGTTTCTTTCTCTATTTCAATGGTATTCTGCCTTGTATAACACACATTTACCACTCTAGTCTCCTTTAAGTAAAGAATATAGCATTCATACAGTGTTTCATGTGATCTTAACTCGAATTAAGGATTTCGCGGATCTTAGCTACCTTTTCTACACTACGAACTGACTTGGAGAATCTCTTTGAGCTGTTCTAAACAAGTTCTCATCTGTTTACAGTCATTTTCTCTGAATTATCCATGTCTTCATGTAGTTTCCTATATTCTGCCTTCTGGTCCAAGTATAAGCTTTGCCCACTTTATCAAACAACTTCCTACACAGTGTTATGAACTGAGGCAGCTGGGGAACATTGTCTCTCAACTGTGTTATAGAGTGTAGTACTACATTTCAGTGAAGTGTAAGGCTTTAAAACGCTGCCGAACGTGTTTCTTTCTCTATTTCAATGGTATTCTGCCTTGTATAACACACATTTACCACTCTAGTCTCCTTTAAGTAAAGAATATAGGATTCATTCAGTGTTTCATGTGATCTTAACTCAAATTAAGGATTTCCCGGATCTTAGCTACCTTTTCTACATTAAGAACTGACTTGGAGATTCTCTTTGAGCTGTTCTAAACAAGTTCTCATCTGTTTACAGTCATTTTCTCTGAATTATCCATGTTTTCATGTAGTTTCCTATATTCTGCCTTCTGGTCCAAGTATAAGCTTTGCCCACTTTATCAAACAACTTCCTACTCACAGTTATGAACTCAGGCAGCTCAGGAACATTGTCTCTCAACTGTGTTATAGAGTATAGTACTACATTTCAGTGAAGTGTAAGGCTTTCCAAAGCTGCCGAACATGTTTCTTTCTCTATTTCAATGGTATTCTGCCTTGCATAACACACATTTACCACTCTAGTCTCCTTTAAGTAAAGAATATAGGATTCATTCAGTGTTTCATGTCATCTTAACTCGAATTAAGGATTTCCCGGATCTTAGCTACCTTTTCTACACTAAGAACTGACTTGGAGAATGTCTTTGAGCTGTTCTAAACAAGTTTTCATCTGTTTACAGTCATTTTCTCTGAATTATCCATGATTTCATGTAGTTTCCTATATTCTGCCTTCTGGTCCAAGTATAAGCTTTGCCCACTTTATCAAACAACTTCCTACACACAGTTATGAACTCAGGCAGCTCAGTAACATTGTCTCTCAACTGTGTTATAGAGTATAGTACTACATTTCAGTGAAGTGTAAGGCTTTCCAAAGCTGCCGAACGTGTTTCTTTCTCTATTTCAATGGTATTCTGCATTGCATAACACACATTTACCACTCTACTCTCCTTTAAGTAAAGAATATAGGATTCATTCATTGTTTCATGTGATCTTAACTCGAATTAAGGATTTCCCGGATCTTAGCTACCTTTTCTACACTAACAACTGACTTGGAGAATGTCTTTGAGCTGTTCTAAACAAGTTTTCATCTGTTTACAGTCATTTTCTCTGAATTATCCATGATTTCATGTAGTTTCCTATATTCTGCCTTCTGGTCCAAGTATAAGCTTTGCCCACTTTATCAAGCAACTTCCTACACACTGTTATGAACTGAGGCAGCTCGGGAACATTGTCTCTCAACTGTGTTATAGAGTGTAGTACTACATTTCAGTGAAGTGTAAGGCTTTCCAAAGCTGCCGAACTTGTTTCTTTCTCTATTTCAATGGTATTCTGCCTTGTATAACACACATTTACCACTCTAGTCTCCTTTAAGTAAAGAATATAGCATTCATACAGTGTTTCATGTGATCTTAACTCGAATTAATGATTTCCCGGATCTTAGCTACCTTTTCTACACTAAGAACTGACTTGGAGAATCTCTTTAAGCTGTTCTAAACAAGTTCTCATCTGTTTACAGTCATTTTCTCTGAATTATCCATGTTTTCATGTAGTTTCCTATATTCTGCCTTCTGGTCCAAGTATAAGCTTTGCCCACTTTATCAAACAACTTCCTACACACTGCTATGAACTGAGGCAGCTCGGGAACATTGCCTCTCAACTGTGTTATAAAGCGTAGTACTACATTTCAGTGAAGTGTAAGGCTTTCCAAAGCTGCTGAAGGTGTTTCTTTCTCTATTTCAATGGTATTCTGCCTTGTATAACACACATTTACCACTCTAGTCTCCTTTAAGTAAAGAATATAGCATTCCTACAGTGTTTCATGTGATCATAACTTGAATTAATGATTTCCCGGATCTTAGCTACCTTTTCTACACTAAGTACTGACTTGGAGAATCTCTTTGAGCTGTTCTAAACAAGTTCTCATCTGTTTATTGTCATTTTCTCTGAATTATCCATGTTTTCATGTAGTTTCCTGTATTCTGCCTTCTGGTCCATGTATAAGCTTTGCCCACTTTATCAAACAACTTCCTACACACTGTTATGAACTGAGGCAGCTCGGGAACATTGTCTCTCAACTGTGTTATAGAGTGTAGTACTACATTTCAGTGAAGTGTAAGGCTTTCCAAAGCTGCTGAACGTGTTTCTTTCTCTATTTCAATGGTATTCTGCCTTGTATGACACACATTTACCACTCTAGTCTCCTTTAAGTAAAGAATATAGGATTCATTCAGTGTTTCATGTGCTGTTAACTCGAATTAAGGATTTCCCGGATCTTAGCTACATTTACTACACTAAGAACTGACTGGAGAATCTCTTTGAGCTGTTCTAAACAAGTTCTCATCTGTCTACACTCATTTTCTCTGAATTATCCATGTTTCATGTAGTTTCCTATATTCTGCCTTCTGGTCCAAGTATAAGCTTTGCCCACTTTATCAAACAACTTCCTACACACTGTTATGAACTGAGGAAGCTTGGGAACATTGTCTCTCAACTGTGTTATAGAGTGTAGTACTACATTTCAGTGAAGTGTAAGGCTTTCCAAAGCTGCTGAACGTGTTTCTTTCTCTATTTCAATGGTATTCTGCCTTGTATGACACACATTTACCACTCTAGTCTCCTTTAAGTAAAGAATATAGGATTTGCCGGGACCGGTTTAGCTCAATGGATAGAGCGTCGGCTTGGGGACTGAAGGGACCCGGGTTCGATTCCGGTCAAGGGCATGTACTTTGGTTGTGGGCATATCCCCAGTAGGGGGTATGCAAGAGGCAACTGATCGATGACTCTCTCTCATCGATGTTTCTAACTCTCTATCTCGCTCCCTTCCTCCCTGTACAAAATCAATAAAATATATTAAAAATATATATATATAGGATTCATTCAGTGTTTCATGTGATCTTAACTCGAATTAAGGATTTCCCGGATCTTAGCTACCTTTTCTACACTAAGAACTGACTTGAAGAATCTCTTTCCACGGTTCTAAACAAATTCTCATCTGTTTACAGTCATTTTCTCTGAATTATCCATTTTTTCATGTAGTTTCCTATATTCTGCCTTCTGGTCCAAGTATAAGCTTTGCCCACTTTATCAAACAACTTCCTACACACTGTTATGAACTGAGGCAGCTCGGGAACATTGTCTCTCAACTGTGTTACAGAGTGTAGTACTACATTTCAGTGAAGTGTAAGGCTTTCCAAAGCTGCCGAACGTGTTTCTTTCTCTATTTCAATAGTATTCTGCCTTGTATAATACACATAAACCACTCTAGTCTCCTTCACTTAAAGAATATAGGATTCTTACAGTGTTTCATGTGATCTTAACTCGAATTAAGGATTTCCTGGATCTTAGCTACCTTTTCTACACTAAGAACTGACTTGGAGAATCTCTTTCAGCTGTTCTAAACAAGTTCTCATCTGTTTACAGTCATTTTCTCTGAATTATCCATGTTTTCATGTAGTTTCCTATATTCTGCCTTCTGGTCCAAGTATAAGCTTTGCCCACTTTATCAAACAACTTCCTACACAGTGTTATGAACTGAGGCAGCTCGGGAACATTGTCTCTCAACTGTGTTATAGAGTGTAGTACTACATTTCAGTGAAGTGTAAGGCTTTCCAAAGCTGCCGAACGTGTTTCTTTCTCTATTTCAATGGTATTCTGCCTTCTTTAACACTCATTTACCACTCTAGTCTCCTTTTAAGTAAAGAATATAGGATTCATACAGTGTTTCATGTGATCTTAACTCGAATTAAGGATTTCTCGGATCTTAGCTACCTTTTCTACACTAAGAACTGACTTGGAGAATCTTTTTGAGCTGTTCGAAACAAGTTCTCATCTGTTTACAGTCATTTTCTCTGAATTATCCATGTTTTCATGTAGTTTCCTATATTCTGCCTTCTGGTCCAAGTATAAGCTTTGCCCACTTTATCAAACAACTTCCTACACAGTGTTATGAACTGAGGCAGCTCGGGAACATTGTCTCTCAACTGTGTTATAGAGTGTAGTACTACATTTCAGTGAAGTGTAAGGCTTTCCAAAGCTGCCGAACGTGTTTCTTTCTCTATTTCCATGGTATTCTGCCTTGCATAACACACATTTACCACTCTAGTCTCCTTTAAGTAAAGAATATAGCATTCATACAGTGTTTCATGTGATCTTAACTCGAATTTAGGATTTCGCGGATCTTAGCTACCTTTTCTACACTAAGTACTGACTTGGAGAATCTCTTTGAGCTGTTCTAAACAAGTTCTCATCTGTTTACAGTCATTTTCTCTGAATTATCCATGTTTTCATGTAGTTTCCTATATTCTGCCTTCTGGTCCAAGTATAAGCTTTGCCCACTTTATCAAACAACTTCCTACACAGTGTTTTGAACTGAGGCAGCTCGGGAACATTGTCTCTCAACTGTGTTATAGAGTGTAGTACTACATTTCAGTGAAGTGTAAGGCTTTCCAAAGCTGCAGAACGTGTTTCTTTCTCTATTTCAATGGTATTCTGCCTTCTTTAACACTCATTTACCACTCTAGTCTCCTTTAAGTAAAGAATATAGGATTCATACAGTGTTTCATGTGATCTTAACTCGAATTAAGGATTTCCCGGATCTTAGCTACCTTTTCTACACTAAGAAGTGACTTGGAGAATCTCTTTGAGCTGTTCTAAACAAATTCTCATCTGTTTACAGTCATTTTCTCTGAATTATCCATGTTTTCATGTAGTTTCCTATATTCTGCCTTCTGGTCCAAGTATAAGCTTTGCCCACTTTATCAAACAACTTCCTACACAGTGTTATGAACTGAGGCAGCTCGGGAACATTGTCTCTCAACTGTGTTATAGAGTGTAGTACTACATTTCAGTGAAGTGGTAGGCTTTCCAAAGCTGCCGAACGTGTTTCTTTCTCTATTTCAATGGTATTCTGCCTTGCATAACACACATTTACCACTCTAGTCTCCTTTAAGTAAAGAATATAGCATTCATACAGTGTTTCATGTGATCTTAACTCGAATTAAGGATTTCCCGGATCTTAGCTACCTTTTCTACAATAAGAACTGACTTGGAGAATCTCTTTGAGCTGTTCTAAACAAGTTCTCATCTGTTTACAGTCATTTTCTCTGAATTATCCATGTTTTCATGTAGTTTCCTATATTCTGCCTTCTGGTCCAAGTATAAGCTTTGCCCACTTTATCAAACAACTTCCTACACAGTGTTATGAACTGAGGCAGCTCGGGAACATTGTCTCTCAACTGTGTTATAGAGTGTAGTACTACATTTCAGTGAAGTGTAAGGCTTTCCAAAGCTGCAGAACGTGTTTCTTTCTCTATTTCAATGGTATTCTGCCTTGTATAACACACATTTACCACTCTAGTCTCTTTTAAGTAAAGAATATAGCATTCATTCAGTGTTTCATGTGATCTTAACTCGAATAAGGATTTCTCGGATCTTAGCTTCCTTTTCTACACTAAGAACTGACTTGGAGAATCTCTTTGAGCTGTTCTAAACCAGTTCTCATCTGTTTACAGTCATTTTCTCTGAATTATCCATGTTTTCATGTAGTTTCCTATATTCTGCCTTCTGGTCCAAGTATGAGCTTTGCCCACTTTATCAAACAACTTCCTACACACTGTTATGAACTGAGGGAGCTCGGGAACATTGTCTCTCTACTGTGTTATAGATTGTAGTACTACATTTCAGTGAAGTGTAAGGCTTTCCAAAGCTGTCGAACGTGTTTCTTTCTCTATTTCAATGGTATTCTGCCTTCTTTAACACTCATTTACCACTCTAGTCTCCTTTAAGTAAAGAATATAGGATTCATACAGTGTTTCATGTGATCTTAACTCGAATTAAGGATTTCCCGGATCTTAGCTACCATTTCTACACTAAGAACTGACTTGGAGAATCTCTTTGAGCTGTTCTAAACAAGTTGTCATCTGTTTACAGTCATTTTCTCTGAATTATCCATGTTTTCATGTAGTTTCCTATATTCTGCCTTCTGGTCCAAGTATAAGCTTTGCCCACTTTATCAAACAACTTCCTACACACAGTTATGAACTCAGGCAGCTCGGGAACATTGTCTCTCAACTGTGTTATAGAGTGTAGTACTACATTTCAGTGAAGTGTAAGGCTTTCCAAAGCTGCCGAACGTGTTTCTTTCTCTATTTGAATCATATTCTGCCTTGTATAACACACATTTACCACTCTAGTCCCCTTTACTTAAAGAATATAGCATTCATACAGTGTTTCATGAGATCTTAACTCGAATTAAGGATTTCCCGGATCTTAGCTACCTTTTCTACACTAAGAACTGACTTGGAGAATCTCTTTCAGCTGTTGTAAACAAGCTCGCAACTGTTTACAGTCATTTTCACTGAATTATTCATGTTTTCATGTACTTTCCAATATTCTGCCTCTGGTCCAAGTATAAGCTTTGCCCACTTTATCAAACAACTTCCTACACACTGTTATGAACTGAGGCAGCTCGGGAACATTGTCTCTCAACTGTGTTATAGAGTGTAGTACTACATTTCAGTGAAGTGTAAGGCTTTCCAAAGCTGCCGAACGTCTTTCTTTCTCTATTTCAATGGTATTCTTCCTTGCATAACACACATTTACCACTCTAGTCTCCTTTAAGTAAAGAATATAGCATTCACACAGTGTTTCATGTGATCTTAACTCGAATTAAGGATTTCCCGGATCTTAGCTACCTTTTCTACACTAAGAAATGACTTGGAGAATCTCTTTGAGCTGTTCTAAACAAGTTCTCATCTGTTTACAGTCATTTTCTCTGAATTATCCATGTTTTCATGTAGTTTCCTATATTCTGCCTTCTGGTCCAAGTATAAGCTTTGCCCACTTTATCAAACAACTTCCTACACAGTGTTATGAACTGAGGCAGCTCGGGAACATTGTCTCTCAACTGTGTTATAGAGTGTAGTACTACATTTCAGTGAAGTGTAAGGCTTTCCAAAGCTGCCGAACGTGTTTCTTTCTCTATTTCAATGGTATTCTGCCTTGTATAAAACACATTTACCACTCTAGTGTCTTTTAAGTAAAGAATATAGCATTCATTCAGTGTTTCATGTGATCTTAACTCGAATAAGGATTTCTCGGATCTTAGCTACCTTTTCTACACTAAGAACTGACTTGGAGAATCTCTTTGAGCTGTTCTAAACAAGTTCTCATTTGTTTACAGTCATTTTCTCTGAATTATCCATGTTTTAATGTAGTTTCCTATATTCTGCCTTCTGGTCCAAGTATATCTTTACCCACTTTATCAAACAACTTCCTACACACTGTTATAAACTGAGGCAGCTCGGGAACATTGTCTCTCAACTGTGTTATAGAGTTTAGTACTACATTTCAGTGAAGTGTAAGGCTCTCCAAAGCTGCCGAACGTGTTTCTTTCTCTTTTTGAATCGTATTCTGCCTTGTATAACACACATTTACCACTCTAGTCGACTTTAAGTAGAGAATATAGGATTCATACAGTGTTTCATGTCATCTTAACTCGAATTAAGGATTTCCCGGATCTTAGCTACCATTTCTACACTAAGAACTGAGTTGGAGAATCTCTTTGAGCTGTTCTAAACAAGTTGTCATCTGTTTACAGTCATTTTCTCTGAATTATCCATGTTTTCATGTAGTTTCCTATATTCTGCCTTCTGGTACAAGTATAAGCTTTGCCCACTTTATCAAACAACTTCCTACACACAGTTATTAACTCAGGCAGCTCGGGAACATTGTCTCTCAACTGTGTTATAGAGTGTAGTACTACATTTCAGTGAAGTGTAAGGCTTTCCAAAGCTGCCGAACGTGTTTCTTTCTCTATTTGAATCATATTCTCCCTTGTATAACACACATTTACCACTCTAGTCCCCTTTACTTAAAGATTATAGCATTCATACAGTGTTTCATGAGATCTTAACTCGAATTAAGGATTTCCCGGATCTTAGCTACCTTTTCTACACTAAGAACTGACTTGGAGAATCTCTTTCAGCTGTTCTAAACAAGCTCGCAACTGTTTACAGTCATTTTCACTGAATTATTCATGTTTTCATGTACTTTCCAATATTCTGCCTCTGGTCCAAGTATAAGCTTTGCCCACTTTATCAAACAACTTCCTACACACTGTTATGAACTGAGGCAGCTCGGGAACATTGTCTCTCAACTGTGTTATAGAGTGTAGTACTACATTTCAGTGAAGTGTAAGGCTTTCCAAAGCTGCCGAACGTCTTTCTTTCTCTATTTCAATGGTATTCTTCCTTGCATAACACACATTTACCACTCTAGTCTCCTTTAAGTAAAGAATATAGCATTCACACAGTGTTTCATGTGATCTTAACTCGAATTAAGGATTTCCCGGATCTTAGCTACCTTTTCTACACTAAGAAATGACTTGGAGAATCTCTTTGAGCTGTTCTAAACAAGTTCTCATCTGTTTACAGTCATTTTCTCTGAATTATCCATGTTTTCATGTAGTTTCCTATATTCTGCCTTCTGGTCCAAGTATAAGCTTTGCCCACTTTATCAAACAACTTCCTACACAGTGTTATGAACTGAGGCAGTTCGGGAACATTGTCTCTCAACTGTGTTATAGAGTGTAGTACTACATTTCAGTGAAGTGTAAGGCTTTCCAAAGCTGCAGAACGTGTTTCTTTCTCTATTTCAATGGTATTCTGCCTTGTATAACACACATTTACCACTCTAGTCTCCTTTAAGTAAAGAATATAGCATTCATACAGTGTTTCATGTGATCTTAACTCGAATTAAGGATTTCGCGGATCTTAGCTACCTTTTCTACACTACGAACTGACTTGGAGAATCTCTTTGAGCTGTTCTAAACAAGTTCTCATCTGTTTACAGTCATTTTCTCTGAATTATCCATGTCTTCATGTAGTTTCCTATATTCTGCCTTCTGGTCCAAGTATAAGCTTTGCCCACTTTATCAAACAACTTCCTACACAGTGTTATGAACTGAGGCAGCTGGGGAACATTGTCTCTCAACTGTGTTATAGAGTGTAGTACTACATTTCAGTGAAGTGTAAGGCTTTAAAACGCTGCCGAACGTGTTTCTTTCTCTATTTCAATGGTATTCTGCCTTGTATAACACACATTTACCACTCTAGTCTCCTTTAAGTAAAGAATATAGGATTCATTCAGTGTTTCATGTGATCTTAACTCAAATTAAGGATTTCCCGGATCTTAGCTACCTTTTCTACATTAAGAACTGACTTGGAGATTCTCTTTGAGCTGTTCTAAACAAGTTCTCATCTGTTTACAGTCATTTTCTCTGAATTATCCATGTTTTCATGTAGTTTCCTATATTCTGCCTTCTGGTCCAAGTATAAGCTTTGCCCACTTTATCAAACAACTTCCTACTCACAGTTATGAACTCAGGCAGCTCAGGAACATTGTCTCTCAACTGTGTTATAGAGTATAGTACTACATTTCAGTGAAGTGTAAGGCTTTCCAAAGCTGCCGAACATGTTTCTTTCTCTATTTCAATGGTATTCTGCCTTGCATAACACACATTTACCACTCTAGTCTCCTTTAAGTAAAGAATATAGGATTCATTCAGTGTTTCATGTCATCTTAACTCGAATTAAGGATTTCCCGGATCTTAGCTACCTTTTCTACACTAAGAACTGACTTGGAGAATGTCTTTGAGCTGTTCTAAACAAGTTTTCATCTGTTTACAGTCATTTTCTCTGAATTATCCATGATTTCATGTAGTTTCCTATATTCTGCCTTCTGGTCCAAGTATAAGCTTTGCCCACTTTATCAAACAACTTCCTACACACAGTTATGAACTCAGGCAGCTCAGTAACATTGTCTCTCAACTGTGTTATAGAGTATAGTACTACATTTCAGTGAAGTGTAAGGCTTTCCAAAGCTGCCGAACGTGTTTCTTTCTCTATTTCAATGGTATTCTGCATTGCATAACACACATTTACCACTCTACTCTCCTTTAAGTAAAGAATATAGGATTCATTCATTGTTTCATGTGATCTTAACTCGAATTAAGGATTTCCCGGATCTTAGCTACCTTTTCTACACTAACAACTGACTTGGAGAATGTCTTTGAGCTGTTCTAAACAAGTTTTCATCTGTTTACAGTCATTTTCTCTGAATTATCCATGATTTCATGTAGTTTCCTATATTCTGCCTTCTGGTCCAAGTATAAGCTTTGCCCACTTTATCAAGCAACTTCCTACACACTGTTATGAACTGAGGCAGCTCGGGAACATTGTCTCTCAACTGTGTTATAGAGTGTAGTACTACATTTCAGTGAAGTGTAAGGCTTTCCAAAGCTGCCGAACTTGTTTCTTTCTCTATTTCAATGGTATTCTGCCTTGTATAACACACATTTACCACTCTAGTCTCCTTTAAGTAAAGAATATAGCATTCATACAGTGTTTCATGTGATCTTAACTCGAATTAATGATTTCCCGGATCTTAGCTACCTTTTCTACACTAAGAACTGACTTGGAGAATCTCTTTAAGCTGTTCTAAACAAGTTCTCATCTGTTTACAGTCATTTTCTCTGAATTATCCATGTTTTCATGTAGTTTCCTATATTCTGCCTTCTGGTCCAAGTATAAGCTTTGCCCACTTTATCAAACAACTTCCTACACACTGCTATGAACTGAGGCAGCTCGGGAACATTGCCTCTCAACTGTGTTATAAAGCGTAGTACTACATTTCAGTGAAGTGTAAGGCTTTCCAAAGCTGCTGAAGGTGTTTCTTTCTCTATTTCAATGGTATTCTGCCTTGTATAACACACATTTACCACTCTAGTCTCCTTTAAGTAAAGAATATAGCATTCCTACAGTGTTTCATGTGATCATAACTTG
This sequence comes from Pipistrellus hanaki, assembly GCF_964339955.1. Taxonomy (NCBI): domain Eukaryota; kingdom Metazoa; phylum Chordata; class Mammalia; order Chiroptera; family Vespertilionidae; genus Pipistrellus; species Pipistrellus hanaki. The sequence goes on along the minus strand of NW_028182271.1, from coordinate 65,334 downwards.
AATTAATGATTTCCCGGATCTTAGCTACCTTTTCTACACTAAGTACTGACTTGGAGAATCTCTTTGAGCTGTTCTAAACAAGTTCTCATCTGTTTATTGTCATTTTCTCTGAATTATCCATGTTTTCATGTAGTTTCCTGTATTCTGCCTTCTGGTCCATGTATAAGCTTTGCCCACTTTATCAAACAACTTCCTACACACTGTTATGAACTGAGGCAGCTCGGGAACATTGTCTCTCAACTGTGTTATAGAGTGTAGTACTACATTTCAGTGAAGTGTAAGGCTTTCCAAAGCTGCTGAACGTGTTTCTTTCTCTATTTCAATGGTATTCTGCCTTGTATGACACACATTTACCACTCTAGTCTCCTTTAAGTAAAGAATATAGGATTCATTCAGTGTTTCATGTGCTGTTAACTCGAATTAAGGATTTCCCGGATCTTAGCTACATTTACTACACTAAGAACTGACTGGAGAATCTCTTTGAGCTGTTCTAAACAAGTTCTCATCTGTCTACACTCATTTTCTCTGAATTATCCATGTTTCATGTAGTTTCCTATATTCTGCCTTCTGGTCCAAGTATAAGCTTTGCCCACTTTATCAAACAACTTCCTACACACTGTTATGAACTGAGGAAGCTTGGGAACATTGTCTCTCAACTGTGTTATAGAGTGTAGTACTACATTTCAGTGAAGTGTAAGGCTTTCCAAAGCTGCTGAACGTGTTTCTTTCTCTATTTCAATGGTATTCTGCCTTGTATGACACACATTTACCACTCTAGTCTCCTTTAAGTAAAGAATATAGGATTTGCCGGGACCGGTTTAGCTCAATGGATAGAGCGTCGGCTTGGGGACTGAAGGGACCCGGGTTCGATTCCGGTCAAGGGCATGTACTTTGGTTGTGGGCATATCCCCAGTAGGGGGTATGCAAGAGGCAACTGATCGATGACTCTCTCTCATCGATGTTTCTAACTCTCTATCTCGCTCCCTTCCTCCCTGTACAAAATCAATAAAATATATTAAAAATATATATATATAGGATTCATTCAGTGTTTCATGTGATCTTAACTCGAATTAAGGATTTCCCGGATCTTAGCTACCTTTTCTACACTAAGAACTGACTTGAAGAATCTCTTTCCACGGTTCTAAACAAATTCTCATCTGTTTACAGTCATTTTCTCTGAATTATCCATTTTTTCATGTAGTTTCCTATATTCTGCCTTCTGGTCCAAGTATAAGCTTTGCCCACTTTATCAAACAACTTCCTACACACTGTTATGAACTGAGGCAGCTCGGGAACATTGTCTCTCAACTGTGTTACAGAGTGTAGTACTACATTTCAGTGAAGTGTAAGGCTTTCCAAAGCTGCCGAACGTGTTTCTTTCTCTATTTCAATAGTATTCTGCCTTGTATAATACACATAAACCACTCTAGTCTCCTTCACTTAAAGAATATAGGATTCTTACAGTGTTTCATGTGATCTTAACTCGAATTAAGGATTTCCTGGATCTTAGCTACCTTTTCTACACTAAGAACTGACTTGGAGAATCTCTTTCAGCTGTTCTAAACAAGTTCTCATCTGTTTACAGTCATTTTCTCTGAATTATCCATGTTTTCATGTAGTTTCCTATATTCTGCCTTCTGGTCCAAGTATAAGCTTTGCCCACTTTATCAAACAACTTCCTACACAGTGTTATGAACTGAGGCAGCTCGGGAACATTGTCTCTCAACTGTGTTATAGAGTGTAGTACTACATTTCAGTGAAGTGTAAGGCTTTCCAAAGCTGCCGAACGTGTTTCTTTCTCTATTTCAATGGTATTCTGCCTTCTTTAACACTCATTTACCACTCTAGTCTCCTTTTAAGTAAAGAATATAGGATTCATACAGTGTTTCATGTGATCTTAACTCGAATTAAGGATTTCTCGGATCTTAGCTACCTTTTCTACACTAAGAACTGACTTGGAGAATCTTTTTGAGCTGTTCGAAACAAGTTCTCATCTGTTTACAGTCATTTTCTCTGAATTATCCATGTTTTCATGTAGTTTCCTATATTCTGCCTTCTGGTCCAAGTATAAGCTTTGCCCACTTTATCAAACAACTTCCTACACAGTGTTATGAACTGAGGCAGCTCGGGAACATTGTCTCTCAACTGTGTTATAGAGTGTAGTACTACATTTCAGTGAAGTGTAAGGCTTTCCAAAGCTGCCGAACGTGTTTCTTTCTCTATTTCCATGGTATTCTGCCTTGCATAACACACATTTACCACTCTAGTCTCCTTTAAGTAAAGAATATAGCATTCATACAGTGTTTCATGTGATCTTAACTCGAATTTAGGATTTCGCGGATCTTAGCTACCTTTTCTACACTAAGTACTGACTTGGAGAATCTCTTTGAGCTGTTCTAAACAAGTTCTCATCTGTTTACAGTCATTTTCTCTGAATTATCCATGTTTTCATGTAGTTTCCTATATTCTGCCTTCTGGTCCAAGTATAAGCTTTGCCCACTTTATCAAACAACTTCCTACACAGTGTTTTGAACTGAGGCAGCTCGGGAACATTGTCTCTCAACTGTGTTATAGAGTGTAGTACTACATTTCAGTGAAGTGTAAGGCTTTCCAAAGCTGCAGAACGTGTTTCTTTCTCTATTTCAATGGTATTCTGCCTTGTATAACACACATTTACCACTCTAGTCTCTTTTAAGTAAAGAATATAGCATTCATTCAGTGTTTCATGAGATCTTAACTCGAATAAGGATTTCTCGGATCTTAGCTACCTTTTCTACACTAAGAACTGACTTGGAGAATCTCTTTGAGCTGTTCTAAACAAGTTGTCATCTGTTTACAGTCATTTTCTCTGAATTATCCATGTTTTCATGTAGTTTCCTATATTCTGCCTTCTGGTCCAAGTATAAGCTTTGCCCACTTTATCAAACAACTTCCTACACAGTGTTATGAACTGAGGCAGCTCGGGAACATTGTCTCTCAACTGTGTTATAGAGTGTAGTACTACATTTCAGTGAAGTGTAAGGCTTTCCAAAGCTGCCGAACGTGTTTCTTTCTCTATTTCCATGGTATTCTGCCTTGCATAACACACATTTACCACTCTAGTCTCCTTTAAGTAAAGAATATGGCATTCATACAGTGTTTCATGTGATCTTAACTCGAATTTAGGATTTCGCGGATCTTAGCTACCTTTTCTACACTAAGTACTGACTTGGAGAATCTCTTTGAGCTGTTCTAAACAAGTTCTCATCTGTTTACAGTCATTTTCTCTGAATTATCCATGTTTTCATGTAGTTTCCTATATTCTGCCTTCTGGTCCAAGTATAAGCTTTGCCCACTTTATCAAACAACTTCCTACACAGTGTTTTGAACTGAGGCAGCTCGGGAACATTGTCTCTCAACTGTGTTATAGAGTGTAGTACTACATTTCAGTGAAGTGTAAGGCTTTCCAAAGCTGCAGAACGTGTTTCTTTCTCTATTTCAATGGTATTCTGCCTTGTATAACACACATTTACCAATCTAGTCTCTTTTAAGTAAAGAATATAGCATTCATTCAGTGTTTCATGTGATCTTAACTCGAATAAGGATTTCTCGGATCTTAGCTACCTTTTCTACACTAAGAACTGACTTGGAGAATCTCTTTGAGCTGTTCTAAACAAGTTGTCATCTGTTTACAGTCATTTTCTCTGAATTATCCATGTTTTCATGTAGTTTCCTATATTCTGCCTTCTGGTACAAGTATAAGCTTTGCCCACTTTATCAAACAACTTCCTACACACAGTTATGAACTCAGGCAGCTCGGAAACATTGTCTCTCAACTGTGTTATAGAGTGTATTACTACATTTCAGTGAAGTGTAAGGCTTTCCAAAGCTGCCGAACGTGTTTCTTTCTCTATTTGAATCATATTCTGCCTTGTATAACACACATTTACCACTCTAGTCTCCTTTAAGTAAAGAATATTGCATTCATACAGTGTTTCATGTGATCTTAACTCGAATTAAGGATTTCGCGGATCTTAGCTACCTTTTCTACACTAAGAACTGACTTGGAGAATCTCTTTGAGCTGTTCTAAACAAGTTGTCATCTGTTTACAGTCATTTTCTCTGAATTATCCATGTTTTCATGTAGTTTCCTATATTCTGCCTACTGGTCCAAGTATAAGCTTTGCCCACTTTATCAAACAACTTCCTACACAGTGTTATGAACTGAGGCAGCTCGGGAACATTGTCTCTCAACTGTGTTATAGAGTGTAGTACTACATTTCAGTGAAGTGTAAGGCTTTCCAAAGCTGCCGAACGTGTTTCTTTCTCTATTTCCATGGTATTCTGCCTTGCATAACACACATTTACCACTCTAGTCTCCTTTAAGTAAAGAATATGGCATTCATACAGTGTTTCATGTGATCTTAACTCGAATTTAGGATTTCGCGGATCTTAGCTACCTTTTCTACACTAAGTACTGACTTGGAGAATCTCTTTGAGCTGTTCTAAACAAGTTCTCATCTGTTTACAGTCATTTTCTCTGAATTATCCATGTTTTCATGTAGTTTCCTATATTCTGCCTTCTGGTCCAAGTATAAGCTTTGCCCACTTTATCAAACAACTTCCTACACAGTGTTTTGAACTGAGGCAGCTCGGGAACATTGTCTCTCAACTGTGTTATAGAGTGTAGTACTACATTTCAGTGAAGTGTAAGGCTTTCCAAAGCTGCAGAACGTGTTTCTTTCTCTATTTCAATGGTATTCTGCCTTGTATAACACACATTTACCACTCTAGTCTCTTTTAAGTAAAGAATATAGCATTCATTCAGTGTTTCATGTGATCTTAACTCGAATAAGGATTTCTCGGATCTTAGCTACCTTTTCTACACTAAGAACTGACTTGGAGAATCTCTTTGAGCTGTTCTAAACAAGTTGTCATCTGTTTACAGTCATTTTCTCTGAATTATCCATGTTTTCATGTAGTTTCCTATATTCTGCCTTCTGGTACAAGTATAAGCTTTGCCCACTTTATCAAACAACTTCCTACACACAGTTATGAACTCAGGCAGCTCGGGAACATTGTCTCTCAACTGTGTTATAGAGTGTATTACTACATTTCAGTGAAGTGTAAGTCTTTCCAAAGCTGCCGAACGTGTTTCTTTCTCTATTTGAATCATATTCTGCCTTGTATAACACACATTTACCACTCTAGTCCCCTTTACTTAAAGAATATAGCATTCATACAGTGTTTCATGAGATCTTAACTCGAATTAAGGATTTCCCGGATCTTAGCTACCTTTTCTACACTAAGAACTGACTTGGAGAATCTCTTTCAGCTGTTCTAAACAAGCTCGCAACTGTTTACAGTCATTTTCACTGAATTATTCATGTTTTCATGTACTTTCCAATATTCTGCCTCTGGTCCAAGTATAAGCTTTGCCCACTTTATCAAACAACTTCCTACACACTGTTATGAACTGAGGCAGCTCGGGAACATTGTCTCTCAACTGTGTTATAGAGTGTAGTACTACATTTCAGTGAAGTGTAAGGCTTTCCAAAGCTGCCGAACGTGTTTCTTTCTCTATTTCAATGGTATTCTTCCTTGCATAACACACATTTACCACTCTAGTCTCCTTTAAGTAAAGAATATAGCATTCATTCAGTGTTTCATGTGATCTTAACTCGAATAAGGATTTCTCGGATCTTAGCTACCTTTTCTACACTAAGAACTGACTTGGAGAATCTCTTTGAGCTGTTCTAAACAAGTTCTCATCTGTTTACAGTCATTTTCTCTGAATTATCCATGTTTTCATGTAGTTTCCTATATTCTGCCTTCTGGTCCAAGTATGAGCTTTGCCCACTTTATCAAACAACTTCCTACACACTGTTATGAACTGAGAGAGCTCGGGAACATTGTCTCTCTACTGTGTTATAGAGTGTAGTACTGCATTTCAGTGAAGTGTAAGGCTTTCCAAAGCTGCCGAACGTGTTTCTTTCTCTATTTCAATGGTATTCTGCCTTCTTTAACACTCATTTACCACTCTAGTCTCCTTTAAGTAAAGAATATAGGATTCATACAGTGTTTCATGTGATCTTAACTCGAATTAAGGATTTCCCGGATCTTAGCTACCTTTTCTACACTAAGAACTGACTTGGAGAATCTCTTTGAGCTGTTCTAAACAAGTTGTCATCTGTTTACAGTCATTTTCTCTGAATTATCCATGTTTTCATGTAGTTTCCTATATTCTGCCTTCTGGTACAAGTATAAGCTTTGCCCACTTTATCAAACAACTTCCTACACACAGTTATGAACTCAGGCAGCTCGGGAACATTGTCTCTCAACTGTGTTATAGAGTGTAGTACTACATTTCAGTGAAGTGTAAGGCTTTCCAAAGCTGCAGAACGTGTTTCTTTCTCTATTTCAATGGTATTCTGCCTTGTATAACACACATTTACCACTCTAGTCTCCTTTAAGTAAAGAATATAGCATTCATACAGTGTTTCATGTGATCTTAACTCGAATTAAGGATTTCGCGGATCTTAGCTACCTTTTCTACACTAAGAACTGACTTGGAGAATGTCTTTGAGCTGTTCTAAACAAGTTTTCATCTGTTTACAGTCATTTTCTCTGAATTATCCATGATTTCATGTAGTTTCCTATATTCTGCCTTCTGGTCCAAGTATAAGCTTTGCCCACTTTATCAAACAACTTCCTACACACAGTTATGAACTCAGGCAGCTCAGGAACATTGTCTCTCAACTGTGTTATAGAGTATAGTACTACATTTCAGTGAAGTGTAAGGCTTTCCAAAGCTGCCGAACGTGTTTCTTTCTCTATTTCAATGGTATTCTGCCTTGCATAACACACATTTACCACTCTAGTCTCCTTTAAGTAAAGAATATAGGATTCATTCAGTGTTTCATGTGATCTTAACTCGAATTAAGGATTTCCCGGATCTTAGCTACCTTTTCTACACTAAGAACTGACTTGGAGAATGTCTTTGAGCTGTTCTAAACAAGTTTTCATCTGTTTACAGTCATTTTCTCTGAATTATCCATGATTTCATGTAGTTTCCTATATTCTGCCTTCTGGTCCAAGTATGAGCTTTGCCCACTTTATCAAGCAACTTCCTACACACTGTTATGAACTGAGGCAGCTCGGGAACATTGTCTCTCAACTGTGTTATAGAGTGTAGTACTACATTTCAGTGAAGTGTAAGGCTTTCCAAAGCTGCCGAACTTGTTTCTTTCTCTATTTCAATGGTATTCTGCCTTGTATAACACACATTTACCACTCTAGTCTCCTTTAAGTAAAGAATATAGCATTCATACAGTGTTTCATGTGATCTTAACTCGAATTAATGATTTCCCGGATCTTAGCTACCTTTTCTACACTAAGAACTGACTTGGAGAATCTCTTTAAGCTGTTCTAAACAAGTTCTCATCTGTTTACAGTCATTTTCTCTGAATTATCCATGTTTTCATGTAGTTTCCTATATTCTGCCTTCTGGTCCAAGTATAAGCTTTGCCCACTTTATCAAACAACTTCCTACACACTGCTATGAACTGAGGCAGCTCGGGAACATTGCCTCTCAACTGTGTTATAAAGCGTAGTACTACATTTCAGTGAAGTGTAAGGCTTTCCAAAGCTGCTGAAGGTGTTTCTTTCTCTATTTCAATGGCATTCTGCCTTGTATAACACACATTTACCACTCTAGTCTCCTTTAAGTAAAGAATATAGCATTCCTACAGTGTTTCATGTGATCATAACTCGAATTAAGGATTTCCCGGATCTTAGCTACCTTTTCTACACTAAGTACTGACTTGGAGAATCTCTTTGAGCTGTTCTAAACAAGTTCTCATCTGTTTATTGTCATTTTCTCTGAATTATCCATGTTTTCATGTAGTTTCCTGTATTCTGCCTTCTGGTCCATGTATAAGCTTTGCCCACTTTATCAAACAACTTCCTACACACTGTTATGAACTGAGGCAGCTCGGGAACATTGTCTCTCAACTGTGTTATAGAGTGTAGTACTACATTTCAGTGAAGTGTAAGGCTTTCCAAAGCTGCTGAACGTGTTTCTTTCTCTATTTCAATGGTATTCTGCCTTGTATGACACACATTTACCACTCTAGTCTCCTTTAAGTAAAGAATATAGGATTCATTCAGTGTTTCATGTGCTGTTAACTCGAATTAAGGATTTCCCGGATCTTAGCTACATTTACTACACTAAGAACTGACTGGAGAATCTCTTTGAGCTGTTCTAAACAAGTTCTCATCTGTCTACACTCATTTTCTCTGAATTATCCATGTTTCATGTAGTTTCCTATATTCTGCCTTCTGGTCCAAGTATAAGCTTTGCCCACTTTATCAAACAACTTCCTACACACTGTTATGAACTGAGTAAGCTTGGGAACATTGTCTCTCAACTGTGTTATAGAGTGTAGTACTACATTTCAGTGAAGTGTAAGGCTTTCCAAAGCTGCTGAACGTGTTTCTTTCTCTATTTCAATGGTATTCTGCCTTGTATAACACACATTTACCACTCTAGTCTCCTTTAAGTAAAGAATATAGGATTTGCCGGGACCGGTTTAGCTCAATGGATAGAGCGTGGGCTTGGGGACTGAAGGGACCCGGGTTCGATTCCGGTCAAGGGCATGTACTTTGGTTGTGGGCATATCCCCAGTAGGGGGTGTGCAAGAGGCAACTGATCGATGACTCTCTCATCGATGTTTCTAACTCTCTATCTCGCTCCCTTCCTCCCTGTACAAAATCAATAAAATATATTAAAAAAATATATATATAGGATTCATTCAGTGTTTCATGTGATCTTAACTCGAATTAAGGATTTCCCGGATCTTAGCTACCTTTTCTACACTAAGAACTGACTTGAAGAATCTCTTTCCGCGGTTCTAAACAAATTCTCATCTGTTTACAGTCATTTTCTCTGAATTATCCATTTTTTCATGTAGTTTCCTATATTCTGCCTTCTGGTCCAAGTATAAGCTTTGCCCACTTTATCAAACAACTTCCTACACACTGTTATGAACTGAGGCAGCTCGGGAACATTGTCTCTCAACTGTGTTACAGAGTGTAGTACTACATTTCAGTGAAGTGTAAGGCTTTCCAAAGCTGCCGAACGTGTTTCTTTCTCTATTTCAATAGTATTCTGCCTTGTATAATACACATAAACCACTCTAGTCTCCTTCACTTAAAGAATATAGGATTCTTACAGTGTTTCATGTGATCTTAACTCGAATTAAGGATTTCCTGGATCTTAGCTACCTTTTCTACACTAAGAACTGACTTGGAGAATCTCTTTCAGCTGTTCTAAACAAGTTCTCATCTGTTTACAGTCATTTTCTCTGAATTATCCATGTTTTCATGTAGTTTCCTATATTCTGCCTTCTGGTCCAAGTATAAGCTGTGCCCACTTTATCAAACAACTTCCTACACACTGCTATGAACTGAGGCAGCTCGGGAACATTGTCTCTCAACTGTGTTATAGAGTATAGTACTACATTTCAGGGAAGTGTAAGGCTTTCCAAAGCTGCCGAACGTGTTTCTTTCTCTATTTGAATCATATTCTGCCTTGTATAACACACATTTACCACTCTAGTCCCCTTTACTTAAAGAATATAGCATTCATACAGTGTTTCATGAGATCTTAACTCGAATTTAGGATTTCCCGGATCTTAGCTACCTTTTCTACACTAAGAACTGACTTGGAGAATCTCTTTCAGCTGTTCTAAACAAGCTCGCAACTGTTTACAGTCATTTTCACTGAATTATTCATGTTTTCATGTAGTTTCCAATATTCTGCCTCTGGTCCAAGTGTAAGCTTTGCCCACTTTATCAAACAACTTCCTACACACTGTTATGAACTGAGGCAGCTCGGGAACATTGTCTCTCAACTGTGTTATAGAGTGTAGTACTACATTTCAGTGAAGTGTAAGGCTTTCCAAAGCTGCCGAACGTGTTTCTTTCTCTATTTCAATGGTATTCTTCCTTGCATAACACACATTTACCACTCTAGTCTCCTTTAAGTAAAGAATATAGCATTCATACAGTGTTTCATGTGATCTTAACTCGAATTAAGGATTTCCCGGATCTTAGCTACCTTTTCTACACTAAGAACTGACTTGGAGAATCTCTTTGAGCTGTTCTAAACAAGTTCTCATCTGTTTACAGTCATTTTCTCTGAATTATCCATGATTTCATGTAGTTTCCTATATTCTGCCTTCTGGTCCAAGTATAAGCTTTGCCCACTTTATCAAGCAACTTCCTACACAGTGTAATGAACTGAGGCAGCTCGGGAACATTGTCTCTCAACTGTGTTATAGAGTGTAGTACTACATTTCAGTGAAGTGTAAGGCTTTCCAAAGCTGCCGAACATGTTTCTTTCTCTATTTCCATGGTATTCTGCCTTGCATAACACACATTTACCACTCTAGTCTCCTTTAAGTAAAGAATATTGCATTCATACAGTGTTTCATGTGATCTTAACTCGAATTAAGGATTTCGCGGATCTTAGCTACCTTTTCTACACTAAGAACTGACTTGGAGAATCTCTTTGAGCTGTTCTAAACAAGTTGTCATCTGTTTACAGTCATTTTCTCTGAATTATCCATGTTTTCATGTAGTTTCCTATATTCTGCCTTCTGGTCCAAGTATAAGCTTTGCCCACTTTATCAAACAACTTCCTACACAGTGTTATGAACTGAGGCAGTTCGGGAACATTGTCTCTCAACTGTGTTATAGAGTGTAGTACTACATTTCAGTGAAGTGTAAGGCTTTCCAAAGCTGCAGAACGTGTTTCTTTCTCTATTTCAATGGTATTCTGCCTTGTATAACACACATTTACCACTCTAGTCTCCTTTAAGTAAAGAATATAGCATTCATACAGTGTTTCATGTGATCTTAACTCGAATTAAGGATTTCGCGGATCTTAGCTACCTTTTCTACACTAAGAACTGACTTGGAGAATCTCTTTGAGCTGTTCTAAACAAGTTCTCATCTGTTTACAGTCATTTTCTCTGAATTATCCATGTTTTCATGTAGTTTCCTATATTCTGCCTTCTGGTCCAAGTATAAGCTTTGCCCACTTTATCAAACAACTTCCTACACAGTGTTATGAAATGAGGCAGCTGGGGAACATTGTCTCTCAACTGTGTTATAGAGTGTAGTACTACATTTCAGTGAAGTGTAAGGCTTTCCAACGCTGCCGAACGTGTTTCTTTCTCTATTTCAATGGTATTCTGCCTTGTATAACACACATTTACCACTCTAGTCTCCTTTAAGTAAAGAATATAGGATTCATTCAGTGTTTCATGTGATCTTAACTCAAATTAAGGATTTCCCGGATCTTAGCTACCTTTTCTACATTAAGAACTGACTTGGAGATTCTCTTTGAGCTGTTCTAAACAAGTTCTCATCTGTTTACAGTCATTTTCTCTGAATTATCCATGTTTTCATGTAGTTTCCTATATTCTGCCTTCTGGTCCAAGTATAAGCTTTGCCCACTTTATCAAACAACTTCCTACACACAGTTATGAACTCAGGCAGCTCAGGAACATTGTCTCTCAACTGTGTTATAGAGTATAGTACTACATTTCAGTGAAGTGTAAGGCTTTCCAAAGCTGCCGAACGTGTTTCTTTCTCTATTTCAATGGTATTCTGCCTTGCATAACACACATTTACCACTCTAGTCTCCTTTAAGTAAAGAATATAGGATTCATTCAGTGTTTCATGTGATCTTAACTCGAATTAAGGATTTCCCGGATCTTAGCTACCTTTTCTACACTAAGAACTGACTTGGAGAATGTCTTTGAGCTGTTCTAAACAAGTTTTCATCTGTTTACAGTCATTTTCTCTGAATTATCCATGATTTCATGTAGTTTCCTATATTCTGCCTTCTGGTCCAAGTATAAGCTTTGCCCACTTTATCAAGCAACTTCCTACACACTGTTATGAACTGAGGCAGCTCGGGAACATTGTCTCTCAACTGTGTTATAGAGTGTAGTACTACATTTCAGTGAAGTGTAAGGCTTTCCAAAGCTGCCGAACTTGTTTCTTTCTCTATTTCAATGGTATTCTGCCTTGTATAACACACATTTACCACTCTAGTCTCCTTTAAGTAAAGAATATAGCATTCATACAGTGTTTCATGTGATCTTAACTCGAATTAATGATTTCCCGGATCTTAGCTACCTTTTCTACACTAAGAACTGACTTGGAGAATCTCTTTAAGCTGTTCTAAACAAGTTCTCATCTGTTTACAGTCATTTTCTCTGAATTATCCATGTTTTCATGTAGTTTCCTATATTCTGCCTTCTGGTCCAAGTATAAGCTTTGCCCACTTTATCAAACAACTTCCTAAACACTGCTATGAACTGAGGCAGCTCGGGAACATTGCCTCTCAACTGTGTTATAAAGCGTAGTACTACATTTCAGTGAAGTGTAAGGCTTTCCAAAGCTGCTGAAGGTGTTTCTTTCTCTATTTCAATGGTATTCTGCCTTGTATAACACACATTTACCACTCTAGTCTCCTTTAAGTAAAGAATATAGCATTCCTACAGTGTTTCATGTGATCATAACTCGAATTAAGGATTTCCCGGATCTTAGCTACCTTTTCTACACTAAGAACTGACTTGGAGAATCTCTTTGAGCTGTTCTAAACAAGTTCTCATCTGTTTATTGTCATTTTCTCTGAATTATCCATGTTTTCATGTAGTTTCCTGTATTCTGCCTTCTGGTCCATGTATAAGCTTTGCCCACTTTATCAAACAACTTCCTACACACTGTTATGAACTGAGGCAGCTCGGGAACATTGTCTCTCAACTGTGTTATAGAGTGTAGTACTACATTTCAGTGAAGTGTAAGGCTTTCCAAAGCTGCTGAACGTGTTTCTTTCTCTATTTCAATGGTATTCTGCCTTGTATGACACACATTTACCACTCTAGTCTCCTTTAAGTAAAGAATATAGGATTCATTCAGTGTTTCATGTGCTGTTAACTCGAATTAAGGATTTCCCGGATCTTAGCTACCTTTACTACACTAAGAACTGACTGGAGAATCTCTTTGAGCTGTTCTAAACAAGTTCTCATCTGTCTACACTCATTTTCTCTGAATTATCCATGTTTCATGTAGTTTCCTATATTCTGCCTTCTGGTTCAAGTATAAGCTTTGCCCACTTTATCAAACAACTTCCTACACACTGTTATGAACTGAGGAAGCTTGGGAACATTGTCTCTCAACTGTGTTATAGAGTGTAGTACTACATTTCAGTGAAGTGTAAGGCTTTCCAAAGCTGCTGAACGTGTTTCTTTCTCTATTTCAATGGTATTCTGCCTTGTATAACACACATTTACCACTCTAGTCTCCTTTAAGTAAAGAATATAGGATTTGCCGGGACCGGTTTAGCTCAATGGATAGAGCGTCGGCTTGGGGACTGAAGGGACCCGGGTTCGATTCCGGTCAAGGGCATGTACTTTGGTTGTGGGCATATCCCCAGTAGGGGGTGTGCAAGAGGCAACTGATCGATGACTCTCTCTCATCGATGTTTCTAACTCTCTATCTCGCTCCCTTCCTCCCTGTACAAAATCAATAAAATATATTAAAAAAATATATATATAGGATTCATTCAGTGTTTCATGTGATCTTAACTCGAATTAAGGATTTCCCGGATCTTAGCTACCTTTTCTACACTAAGAACTGACTTGAAGAATCTCTTTCCGCGGTTCTAAACAAATTCTCATCTGTTTACAGTCATTTTCTCTGAATTATCCATTTTTTCATGTAGTTTCCTATATTCTGCCTTCTGGTCCAAGTATAAGCTTTGCCCACTTTATCAAACAACTTCCTACACACTGTTATGAACTGAGGCAGCTCGGGAACATTGTCTCTCAACTGTGTTACAGAGTGTAGTACTACATTTCAGTGAAGTGTAAGGCTTTCCAAAGCTGCCGAACGTGTTTCTTTCTCTATTTCCGTGGTATTCTGCCTTGCATAACACACATTTACCACTCTAGTCTCCTTTAAGTAAAGAATATTGCATTCATACAGTGTTTCATGTGATCTTAACTCGAATTAAGGATTTCGCGGATCTTAGCTACCTTTTCTACACTAAGAACTGACTTGGAGAATCTCTTTGAGCTGTTCTAAACAAGTTCTCATCTGTTTAAAGTCATTTTCTCTGAATTATCCATGTTTTCATGTAGTTTCCTATATTCTGCCTTCTGGTCCAAGTATAAGATTCGCCCACTTTATCAAACAACTTCCTACACAGTGTTATGAACTGAGGCAGCTGGGGAACATTGTCTCTCAACTGTGTTATAGAGTGTAGTACTACATTTCAGTGAAGTGTAAGGCTTTCCAACGCTGCCGAACGTGTTTCTTTCTCTATTTCAATGGTATTCTGCCTTCTTTAACACTCATTTACCACTCTAGTCTCCTTTAAGTAAAGAATATAGGATTCATTCAGTGTTTCATGTGATCTTAACTCAAATTAAGGATTTCCCGGATCTTAGCTACCTTTTCTACATTAAGAACTGACTTGGAGATTCTCTTTGAGCTGTTCTAAACAAGTTCTCATCTGTTTACAGTCATTTTCTCTGAATTATCCATGTTTTCATGTAGTTTCCTATATTCTGCCTTCTGGTCCAAGTATAAGCTTTGCCCACTTTATCAAACAACTTCCTACACACAGTTATGAACTCAGGCAGCTCAGGAACATTGTCTCTCAACTGTGTTATAGAGTATAGTACTACATTTCAGTGAAGTGTAAGGATTTTCAAAGCTGCCGAACGTGTTTCTTTCTCTATTTCAATGGTATTCTGCCTTGCATAACACACATTTACCACTCTAGTCTCCTTTAAGTAAAGAATATAGGATTCATTCAGTGTTTCATGTGATCTTAACTCGAATTAAGGATTTCCCGGATCTTAGCTACCTTTTCTACACTAAGAACTGACTTGGAGAATGTCTTTGAGCTGTTCTAAACAAGTTTTCATCTGTTTACAGTCATTTTCTCTTAATTATCCATGATTTCATGTAGTTTCCTATATTCTGCCTTCTGGTCCAAGTATAAGCTTTGCCCACTTTATCAAGCAACTTCCTACACACTGTTATGAACTGAGGCAGCTCGGGAACATTGTCTCTCAACTGTGTTATAGAGTGTAGTACTACATTTCAGTGAAGTGTAAGGCATTCCAAAGCTGCCGAACGTGTTTCTTTCTCTATTTCAATGGTATTCTGCCTTGTATAACACACATTTACCACTCTAGTCTCCTTTAAGTAAAGAATATAGCATTCATACAGTGTTTCATGTGATCTTAACTCGAATTAAGGATTTCCCGGATCTTAGGTACCTTTTCTACACTAAGAACTGACTTGGAGAATCTCTTTAAGCTGTTCTAAACAAGTTCTCATCTGTTTACAGTCATTTTCTCTGAATTATCCATGTTTTCATGTAGTTTCCTATATTCTGCCTTCTGGTCCAAGTATAAGCTTTGCCCACTTTATCAAACAACTTCCTACACACTGCTATGAACTGAGGCAGCTCCGGAACATTGCCTCTCAACTGTGTTATAAAGTGTAATACTACATTTCAGTGAAGTGTAAGGCTTTCCAAAGCTGCCGAACGTGTTTCTTTCTCTATTTGAATCATATTCTGCCTTGTATAACACACATTTACCACTCTAGTCCCCTTTACTTAAAGAATATAGCATTCATACAGTGTTTCATGAGATCTTAACTCGAATTTAGGATTTCCCGGATCTTAGCTACCTTTTCTACACTAAGAACTGACTTGGAGAATCTCTTTCAGCTGTTCTAAACAAGCTCGCAACTGTTTACAGTCATTTTCACTGAATTATTCATGTTTTCATGTAGTTTCCAATATTCTGCCTCTGGTCCAAGTATAAGCTTTGCCCACTTTATCAAACAACTTCCTACACACTGTTATGAACTGAGGCAGCTCGGGAACATTGTCTCTCAACTGTGTTATAGAGTGTAGTACTACATTTCAGTGAAGTGTAAGGCTTTCCAAAGCTGCCGAACGTGTTTCTTTCTCTATTTCAATGGTATTCTTCCTTGCATAACACACATTTACCACTCTAGTCTCCTTTAAGTAAAGAATATAGCATTCATACAGTGTTTCATGTGATCTTAACTCGAATTAAGGATTTCCCGGATCTTAGCTACCTTTTCTACACTAAGAACTGACTTGGAGAATCTCTTTGAGCTGTTCTAAACAAGTTCTCATCTGTTTACAGTCATTTTCTCTGAATTATCCATGATTTCATGTAGTTTCCTATATTCTGCCTTCTGGTCCAAGTATAAGCTTTGCCCACTTTATCAAGCAACTTCCTACACAGTGTAATGAACTGAGGCAGCTCGGGAACATTGTCTCTCAACTGTGTTATAGAGTGTAGTACTACATTTCAGTGAAGTGTAAGGCTTTCCAAAGCTGCCGAACATGTTTCTTTCTCTATTTCCATGGTATTCTGCCTTGCATAACACACATTTACCACTCTAGTCTCCTTTAAGTAAAGAATATTGCATTCATACAGTGTTTCATGTGATCTTAACTCGAATTAAGGATTTCGCGGATCTTAGCTACCTTTTCTACACTAAGAACTGACTTGGAGAATCTCTTTGAGCTGTTCTAAACAAGTTGTCATCTGTTTACAGTCATTTTCTCTGAATTATCCATGTTTTCATGTAGTTTCCTATATTCTGCCTTCTGGTCCAAGTATAAGCTTTGCCCACTTTATCAAACAACTTCCTACACAGTGTTATGAACTGAGGCAGTTCGGGAACATTGTCTCTCAACTGTGTTATAGAGTGTAGTACTACATTTCAGTGAAGTGTAAGGCTTTCCAAAGCTGCAGAACGTGTTTCTTTCTCTATTTCAATGGTATTCTGCCTTGTATAACACACATTTACCACTCTAGTCTCCTTTAAGTAAAGAATATAGCATTCATACAGTGTTTCATGTGATCTTAACTCGAATTAAGGATTTCGCGGATCTTAGCTACCTTTTCTACACTAAGAACTGACTTGGAGAATCTCTTTGAGCTGTTCTAAACAAGTTCTCATCTGTTTACAGTCATTTTCTCTGAATTATCCATGTTTTCATGTAGTTTCCTATATTCTGCCTTCTGGTCCAAGTATAAGCTTTGCCCACTTTATCAAACAACTTCCTACACAGTGTTATGAAATGAGGCAGCTGGGGAACATTGTCTCTCAACTGTGTTATAGAGTGTAGTACTACATTTCAGTGAAGTGTAAGGCTTTCCAACGCTGCCGAACGTGTTTCTTTCTCTATTTCAATGGTATTCTGCCTTGTATAACACACATTTACCACTCTAGTCTCCTTTAAGTAAAGAATATAGGATTCATTCAGTGTTTCATGTGATCTTAACTCAAATTAAGGATTTCCCGGATCTTAGCTACCTTTTCTACATTAAGAACTGACTTGGAGATTCTCTTTGAGCTGTTCTAAACAAGTTCTCATCTGTTTACAGTCATTTTCTCTGAATTATCCATGTTTTCATGTAGTTTCCTATATTCTGCCTTCTGGTCCAAGTATAAGCTTTGCCCACTTTATCAAACAACTTCCTACACACAGTTATGAACTCAGGCAGCTCAGGAACATTGTCTCTCAACTGTGTTATAGAGTATAGTACTAGATTTCAGTGAAGTGTAAGGCTTTCCAAAGCTGCCGAACGTGTTTCTTTCTCTATTTCAATGGTATTCTGCCTTGCATAACACACATTTACCACTCTAGTCTCCTTTAAGTAAAGAATATAGGATTCATTCAGTGTTTCATGTGATCTTAACTCGAATTAAGGATTTCCCGGATCTTAGCTACCTTTTCTACACTAAGAACTGACTTGGAGAATGTCTTTGAGCTGTTCTAAACAAGTTTTCATCTGTTTACAGTCATTTTCTCTGAATTATCCATGATTTCATGTAGTTTCCTATATTCTGCCTTCTGGTCCAAGTATAAGCTTTGCCCACTTTATCAAGCAACTTCCTACACACTGTTATGAACTGAGGCAGCTCGGGAACATTGTCTCTCAACTGTGTTATAGAGTTTAGTACTACATTTCAGTGAAGTGTAAGGCTTTCCAAAGCTGCCGAACTTGTTTCTTTCTCTATTTCAATGGTATTCTGCCTTGTATAACACACATTTACCACTCTAGTCTCCTTTAAGTAAAGAATATAGCATTCATACAGTGTTTCATGTGATCTTAACTCGAATTAATGATTTCCCGGATCTTAGCTACCTTTTCTACACTAAGAACTGACTTGGAGAATCTCTTTAAGCTGTTCTAAACAAGTTCTCATCTGTTTACAGTCATTTTCTCTGAATTATCCATGTTTTCATGTAGTTTCCTATATTCTGCCTTCTGGTCCAAGTATAAGCTTTGCCCACTTTATCAAACAACTTCCTAAACACTGCTATGAACTGAGGCAGCTCGGGAACATTGCCTCTCAACTGTGTTATAAAGCGTAGTACTACATTTCAGTGAAGTGTAAGGCTTTCCAAAGCTGCTGAAGGTGTTTCTTTCTCTATTTCAATGGTATTCTGCCTTGTATAACACACATTTACCACTCTAGTCTCCTTTAAGTAAAGAATATAGCATTCCTACAGTGTTTCATGTGATCATAACTCGAATTAAGGATTTCCCGGATCTTAGCTACCTTTTCTACACTAAGAACTGACTTGGAGAATCTCTTTGAGCTGTTCTAAACAAGTTCTCATCTGTTTATTGTCATTTTCTCTGAATTATCCATGTTTTCATGTAGTTTCCTGTATTCTGCCTTCTGGTCCATGTATAAGCTTTGCCCACTTTATCAAACAACTTCCTACACACTGTTATGAACTGAGGCAGCTCGGGAACATTGTCTCTCAACTGTGTTATAGAGTGTAGTACTACATTTCAGTGAAGTGTAAGGCTTTCCAAAGCTGCTGAACGTGTTTCTTTCTCTATTTCAATGGTATTCTGCCTTGTATGACACACATTTACCACTCTAGTCTCCTTTAAGTAAAGAATATAGGATTCATTCAGTGTTTCATGTGCTGTTAACTCGAATTAAGGATTTCCCGGATCTTAGCTACCTTTACTACACTAAGAACTGACTGGAGAATCTCTTTGAGCTGTTCTAAACAAGTTCTCATCTGTCTACACTCATTTTCTCTGAATTATCCATGTTTCATGTAGTTTCCTATATTCTGCCTTCTGGTTCAAGTATAAGCTTTGCCCACTTTATCAAACAACTTCCTACACACTGTTATGAACTGAGGAAGCTTGGGAACATTGTCTCTCAACTGTGTTATAGAGTGTAGTACTACATTTCAGTGAAGTGTAAGGCTTTCCAAAGCTGCTGAACGTGTTTCTTTCTCTATTTCAATGGTATTCTGCCTTGTATAACACACATTTACCACTCTAGTCTCCTTTAAGTAAAGAATATAGGATTTGCCGGGACCGGTTTAGCTCAATGGATAGAGCGTCGGCTTGGGGACTGAAGGGACCCGGGTTCGATTCCGGTCAAGGGCATGTACTTTGGTTGTGGGCATATCCCCAGTAGGGGGTGTGCAAGAGGCAACTGATCGATGACTCTCTCTCATCGATGTTTCTAACTCTCTATCTCGCTCCCTTCCTCCCTGTACAAAATCAATAAAATATATTAAAAATATATATATATAGGATTCATTCAGTGTTTCATGTGATCTTAACTCGAATTAAGGATTTCCCGGATCTTAGCTACCTTTTCTACACTAAGAACTGACTTGAAGAATCTCTTTCCGCGGTTCTAAACAAATTCTCATCTGTTTACAGTCATTTTCTCTGAATTATCCATTTTTTCATGTAGTTTCCTATATTCTGCCTTCTGGTCCAAGTATAAGCTTTGCCCACTTTATCAAACAACTTCCTACACACTGTTATGAACTGAGGCAGCTCGGGAACATTGTCTCTCAACTGTGTTACAGAGTGTAGTACTACATTTCAGTGAAGTGTAAGGCTTTCCAAAGCTGCCGAACGTGTTTCTTTCTCTATTTCCGTGGTATTCTGCCTTGCATAACACACATTTACCACTCTAGTCTCCTTTAAGTAAAGAATATTGCATTCATAAAGTGTTTCATGTGATCTTAACTCGAATTAAGGATTTCGCGGATCTTAGCTACCTTTTCTACACTAAGAACTGACTTGGAGAATCTCTTTGAGCTGTTCTAAACAAGTTCTCATCTGTTTAAAGTCATTTTCTCTGAATTATCCATGTTTTCATGTAGTTTCCTATATTCTGCCTTCTGGTCCAAGTATAAGATTCGCCCACTTTATCAAACAACTTCCTACACAGTGTTATGAACTGAGGCAGCTGGGGAACATTGTCTCTCAACTGTGTTATAGAGTGTAGTACTACATTTCAGTGAAGTGTAAGGCTTTCCAACGCTGCCGAACGTGTTTCTTTCTCTATTTCAATGGTATTCTGCCTTCTTTAACACTCATTTACCACTCTAGTCTCCTTTAAGTAAAGAATATAGGATTCATTCAGTGTTTCATGTGATCTTAACTCAAATTAAGGATTTCCCGGATCTTAGCTACCTTTTCTACATTAAGAACTGACTTGGAGATTCTCTTTGAGCTGTTCTAAACAAGTTCTCATCTGTTTACAGTCATTTTCTCTGAATTATCCATGTTTTCATGTAGTTTCCTATATTCTGCCTTCTGGTCCAAGTATAAGCTTTGCCCACTTTATCAAACAACTTCCTACACACAGTTATGAACTCAGGCAGCTCAGGAACATTGTCTCTCAACTGTGTTATAGAGTATAGTACTACATTTCAGTGAAGTGTAAGGATTTTCAAAGCTGCCGAACGTGTTTCTTTCTCTATTTCAATGGTATTCTGCCTTGCATAACACACATTTACCACTCTAGTCTCCTTTAAGTAAAGAATATAGGATTCATTCAGTGTTTCATGTGATCTTAACTCGAATTAAGGATTTCCCGGATCTTAGCTACCTTTTCTACACTAAGAACTGACTTGGAGAATGTCTTTGAGCTGTTCTAAACAAGTTTTCATCTGTTTACAGTCATTTTCTCTTAATTATCCATGATTTCATGTAGTTTCCTATATTCTGCCTTCTGGTCCAAGTATAAGCTTTGCCCACTTTATCAAGCAACTTCCTACACACTGTTATGAACTGAGGCAGCTCGGGAACATTGTCTCTCAACTGTGTTATAGAGTGTAGTACTACATTTCAGTGAAGTGTAAGGCATTCCAAAGCTGCCGAACGTGTTTCTTTCTCTATTTCAATGGTATTCTGCCTTGTATAACACACATTTACCACTCTAGTCTCCTTTAAGTAAAGAATATAGCATTCATACAGTGTTTCATGTGATCTTAACTCGAATTAAGGATTTCCCGGATCTTAGGTACCTTTTCTACACTAAGAACTGACTTGGAGAATCTCTTTAAGCTGTTCTAAACAAGTTCTCATCTGTTTACAGTCATTTTCTCTGAATTATCCATGTTTTCATGTAGTTTCCTATATTCTGCCTTCTGGTCCAAGTATAAGCTTTGCCCACTTTATCAAACAACTTCCTACACACTGCTATGAACTGAGGCAGCTCCGGAACATTGCCTCTCAACTGTGTTATAAAGTGTAATACTACATTTCAGTGAAGTGTAAGGCTTTCCAAAGCTGCTGAAGGTGTTTCTTTCTCTATTTCAATGGTATTCTGCCTTGTATAACACACATTTACCACTCTAGTCTCCTTTAAGTAAAGAATATAGCATTCCTACAGTGTTTCATGTGATCATAACTCGAATTAAGGATTTCCCGGATCTTAGCTACCTTTTCTACACTAAGTACTGACTTGGAGAATCTCTTTGAGCTGTTCTAAACAAGTTCTCATCTGTTTATTGTCATTTTCTCTGAATTATCCATGTTTTCATGTAGTTTCCTGTATTCTGCCTTCTGGTCCATGTATAAGCTTTGCCCACTTTATCAAACAACTTCCTACACACTGTTATGAACTGAGGCAGCTCGGGAACATTGTCTCTCAACTGTGTTATAGAGTGTAGTACTACATTTCAGTGAAGTGTAAGGCTTTCCAAAGCTGCTGAACGTGTTTCTTTCTCTATTTCAATGGTATTCTGCCTTGTATGACACACATTTACCACTCTAGTCTCCTTTAAGTAAAGAATATAGGATTCATTCAGTGTTTCATGTGCTGTTAACTCGAATTAAGGATTTCCCGGATCTTAGCTACCTTTACTACACTAAGAACTGACTGGAGAATCTCTTTGAGCTGTTCTAAACAAGTTCTCATCTGTCTACACTCATTTTCTCTGAATTATCCATGTTTCATGTAGTTTCCTATATTCTGCCTTCTGGTCCAAGTATAAGCTTTGCCCACTTTATCAAACAACTTCCTACACACTGTTATGAACTGAGGAAGCTTGGGAACATTGTCTCTCAACTGTGTTATAGAGTGTAGTACTACATTTCAGTGAAGTGTAAGGCTTTCCAAAGCTGCTGAACGTGTTTCTTTCTCTATTTCAATGGTATTCTGCCTTGTATAACACACATTTACCACTCTAGTCTCCTTTAAGTAAAGAATATAGGATTTGCCGGGACCGGTTTAGCTCAATGGATAGAGCGTCGGCTTGGGGACTGAAGGGACCCGGGTTCGATTCCGGTCAAGGGCATGTACCTTGGTTGTGGGCATATCCCCAGTACGGGGTGTGCAAGAGGCAGCTGATCGATGACTCTCTCTCATCGATGTTTCTAACTCTCTATCTCGCTCCCTTCCTCTCTGTACAAAAATCAATAAAATATATTAAAAAATATATATATAGGATTCATTCAGTGTTTCATGTGATCTTAACTCGAATTAAGGATTTCCCGGATCTTAGCTACCTTTCCTACACTAAGAACTGACTTGGAGAATCTCTTTCCGCGGTTCTAAACAAGTTCTCATCTGTTTACAGTCATTTTCTCTGAATTATCCATGTTTTCATGTAGTTTCCTATATTCTGCCTTCTGGTCCAAGTATAAGCTTTGCCCACTTTATCAAACAACTTCCTACACACTGTTATGAACTGAGGCAGCTCGGGAACATTGTCTCTCAACTGTGTTATAGAGTGCAGTACTACATTTCAGTGAAGTGTAAGGCTTTCGAAAGCTGCCGAACATGTTTCTTTCTCTATTTCAATAGTATTCTGCCTTGTATAATACACATTTACCACTCTAGTCTCCTTCACTTAAAGAATATAGGATTCATTCAGTGTTTCATGTGATCTTAACTCGAATTAAGGATTTCCCGGATCTTAGCTACCTTTTCTACACTAAGAACTGACTTGGAGAATCTCTTTCAGCTGTTCTAAACAAGTTCTCATCTGTTTACAGTCATTTTCTCTGAATTATCCATGTTTTCATGTAGTTTCCTATATTCTGCCTTCTGGTCCAAGTATAAGCTGTGCCCACTTTATCAAACAACTTCCTACACAGTGTTATGAACTGAGGCAGCTGGGGAACATTGTCTCTCAACTGTGTTATAGAGTGTAGTACTAAATTTCAGTGAAGTGTAAGGCTTTCCAACGCTGCCGAACGTGTTTCTTTCTCTATTTCAATGGTATTCTGCCTTGTATAACACACATTTACCACTCTAGTCTCCTTTAAGTAAAGAATATAGGATTCATTCAGTGTTTCATGTGATCATAACTCGAATTAAGGATTTCCCGGATCTTAGCTACCTTTTCTACACTAAGAACTGACTTGGAGAATGTCTTTGAGCTGTTCTAAACAAGTTCTCATCTGTTTACAGTCATTTTCTCTGAATTATCCATGTTTTCATGTAGTTTCCTATATTCTGCCTTGTGGTCCAAGTATAAGCTTTGCCCACTTTATCAAACAACTTCCTACACACTGCTATGAACTGAGGCAGCTCGGGAACATTGCCTCTCAACTGTGTTATAAAGTGTAGTACTACATTTCAGTGAAGTGTAAGGCTTTCCCAAGCTGCTGAAGGTGTTTCTTTCTCTATTTCAATGGTATTCTGCCTTGTATAACACACATTTACCACTCTAGTCTCCTTTAAGTAAAGAATATAGCATTCCTACAGTGTTTCATGTGATCATAACTCGAATTAAGGATTTCCCGGATCTTAGCTACCTTTTCTACACTAAGTACTGACTTGGAGAATCTCTTTGAGCTGTTCTAAGCAAGTTCTCATCTGTTTATTGTCATTTTCTCTGAATTACCCATGTTTTCATGTAGTTTCCTGTATTCTGCCTTCTGGTCCATGTATAAGATTCGCCCACTTTATCAAACAACTTCCTACACAGTGTTATGAACTGAGGCAGCTGGGGAACATTGTCTCTCAACTGTGTTATAGAGTGTAGTACTACATTTCAGTGAAGTGTAAGGCTTTCCAACGCTGCCGAACGTGTTTCTTTCTCTATTTCAATGGTATTCTGCCTTCTTTAACACTCATTTACCACTCTAGTCTCCTTTAAGTAAAGAATATAGGATTCATTCAGTGTTTCATGTGATCTTAACTCAAATTAAGGATTTCCCGGATCTTAGCTACCTTTTCTACATTAAGAACTGACTTGGAGATTCTCTTTGAGCTGTTCTAAACAAGTTCTCATCTGTTTACAGTCATTTTCTCTGAATTATCCATGTTTTCATGTAGTTTCCTATATTCTGCCTTCTGGTCCAAGTATAAGCTTTGCCCACTTTATCAAACAACTTCCTACACACAGTTATGAACTCAGGCAGCTCAGGAACATTGTCTCTCAACTGTGTTATAGAGTATAGTACTACATTTCAGTGAAGTGTAAGGATTTTCAAAGCTGCCGAACGTGTTTCTTTCTCTATTTCAATGGTATTCTGCCTTGCATAACACACATTTACCACTCTAGTCTCCTTTAAGTAAAGAATATAGGATTCATTCAGTGTTTCATGTGATCTTAACTCGAATTAAGGATTTCCCGGATCTTAGCTACCTTTTCTACACTAAGAACTGACTTGGAGAATGTCTTTGAGCTGTTCTAAACAAGTTTTCATCTGTTTACAGTCATTTTCTCTTAATTATCCATGATTTCATGTAGTTTCCTATATTCTGCCTTCTGGTCCAAGTATAAGCTTTGCCCACTTTATCAAGCAACTTCCTACACACTGTTATGAACTGAGGCAGCTCGGGAACATTGTCTCTCAACTGTGTTATAGAGTGTAGTACTACATTTCAGTGAAGTGTAAGGCATTCCAAAGCTGCCGAACGTGTTTCTTTCTCTATTTCAATGGTATTCTGCCTTGTATAACACACATTTACCACTCTAGTCTCCTTTAAGTAAAGAATATAGCATTCATACAGTGTTTCATGTGATCTTAACTCGAATTAAGGATTTCCCGGATCTTAGGTACCTTTTCTACACTAAGAACTGACTTGGAGAATCTCTTTAAGCTGTTCTAAACAAGTTCTCATCTGTTTACAGTCATTTTCTCTGAATTATCCATGTTTTCATGTAGTTTCCTATATTCTGCCTTCTGGTCCAAGTATAAGCTTTGCCCACTTTATCAAACAACTTCCTACACACTGCTATGAACTGAGGCAGCTCCGGAACATTGCCTCTCAACTGTGTTATAAAGTGTAATACTACATTTCAGTGAAGTGTAAGGCTTTCCAAAGCTGCTGAAGGTGTTTCTTTCTCTATTTCAATGGTATTCTGCCTTGTATAACACACATTTACCACTCTAGTCTCCTTTAAGTAAAGAATATAGCATTCCTACAGTGTTTCATGTGATCATAACTCGAATTAAGGATTTCCCGGATCTTAGCTACCTTTTCTACACTAAGTACTGACTTGGAGAATCTCTTTGAGCTGTTCTAAACAAGTTCTCATCTGTTTATTGTCATTTTCTCTGAATTATCCATGTTTTCATGTAGTTTCCTGTATTCTGCCTTCTGGTCCATGTATAAGCTTTGCCCACTTTATCAAACAACTTCCTACACACTGTTATGAACTGAGGCAGCTCGGGAACATTGTCTCTCAACTGTGTTATAGAGTGTAGTACTACATTTCAGTGAAGTGTAAGGCTTTCCAAAGCTGCTGAACGTGTTTCTTTCTCTATTTCAATGGTATTCTGCCTTGTATGACACACATTTACCACTCTAGTCTCCTTTAAGTAAAGAATATAGGATTCATTCAGTGTTTCATGTGCTGTTAACTCGAATTAAGGATTTCCCGGATCTTAGCTACCTTTACTACACTAAGAACTGACTGGAGAATCTCTTTGAGCTGTTCTAAACAAGTTCTCATCTGTCTACACTCATTTTCTCTGAATTATCCATGTTTCATGTAGTTTCCTATATTCTGCCTTCTGGTCCAAGTATAAGCTTTGCCCACTTTATCAAACAACTTCCTACACACTGTTATGAACTGAGGAAGCTTGGGAACATTGTCTCTCAACTGTGTTATAGAGTGTAGTACTACATTTCAGTGAAGTGTAAGGCTTTCCAAAGCTGCTGAACGTGTTTCTTTCTCTATTTCAATGGTATTCTGCCTTGTATAACACACATTTACCACTCTAGTCTCCTTTAAGTAAAGAATATAGGATTTGCCGGGACCGGTTTAGCTCAATGGATAGAGCGTCGGCTTGGGGACTGAAGGGACCCGGGTTCGATTCCGGTCAAGGGCATGTACCTTGGTTGTGGGCATATCCCCAGTACGGGGTGTGCAAGAGGCAGCTGATCGATGACTCTCTCTCATCGATGTTTCTAACTCTCTATCTCGCTCCCTTCCTCTCTGTACAAAAATCAATAAAATATATTAAAAAATATATATATAGGATTCATTCAGTGTTTCATGTGATCTTAACTCGAATTAAGGATTTCCCGGATCTTAGCTACCTTTCCTACACTAAGAACTGACTTGGAGAATCTCTTTCCGCGGTTCTAAACAAGTTCTCATCTGTTTACAGTCATTTTCTCTGAATTATCCATGTTTTCATGTAGTTTCCTATATTCTGCCTTCTGGTCCAAGTATAAGCTTTGCCCACTTTATCAAACAACTTCCTACACACTGTTATGAACTGAGGCAGCTCGGGAACATTGTCTCTCAACTGTGTTATAGAGTGCAGTACTACATTTCAGTGAAGTGTAAGGCTTTCGAAAGCTGCCGAACATGTTTCTTTCTCTATTTCAATAGTATTCTGCCTTGTATAATACACATTTACCACTCTAGTCTCCTTCACTTAAAGAATATAGGATTCATTCAGTGTTTCATGTGATCTTAACTCGAATTAAGGATTTCCCGGATCTTAGCTACCTTTTCTACACTAAGAACTGACTTGGAGAATCTCTTTCAGCTGTTCTAAACAAGTTCTCATCTGTTTACAGTCATTTTCTCTGAATTATCCATGTTTTCATGTAGTTTCCTATATTCTGCCTTCTGGTCCAAGTATAAGCTGTGCCCACTTTATCAAACAACTTCCTACACAGTGTTATGAACTGAGGCAGCTGGGGAACATTGTCTCTCAACTGTGTTATAGAGTGTAGTACTAAATTTCAGTGAAGTGTAAGGCTTTCCAACGCTGCCGAACGTGTTTCTTTCTCTATTTCAATGGTATTCTGCCTTGTATAACACACATTTACCACTCTAGTCTCCTTTAAGTAAAGAATATAGGATTCATTCAGTGTTTCATGTGATCATAACTCGAATTAAGGATTTCCCGGATCTTAGCTACCTTTTCTACACTAAGAACTGACTTGGAGAATGTCTTTGAGCTGTTCTAAACAAGTTCTCATCTGTTTACAGTCATTTTCTCTGAATTATCCATGTTTTCATGTAGTTTCCTATATTCTGCCTTGTGGTCCAAGTATAAGCTTTGCCCACTTTATCAAACAACTTCCTACACACTGCTATGAACTGAGGCAGCTCGGGAACATTGCCTCTCAACTGTGTTATAAAGTGTAGTACTACATTTCAGTGAAGTGTAAGGCTTTCCCAAGCTGCTGAAGGTGTTTCTTTCTCTATTTCAATGGTATTCTGCCTTGTATAACACACATTTACCACTCTAGTCTCCTTTAAGTAAAGAATATAGCATTCCTACAGTGTTTCATGTGATCATAACTCGAATTAAGGATTTCCCGGATCTTAGCTACCTTTTCTACACTAAGTACTGACTTGGAGAATCTCTTTGAGCTGTTCTAAGCAAGTTCTCATCTGTTTATTGTCATTTTCTCTGAATTACCCATGTTTTCATGTAGTTTCCTGTATTCTGCCTTCTGGTCCATGTATAAGCTTTGCCCACTTTATCAAACAACTTCCTACACACTGTTATGAACTGAGGCAGCTCGGGAACATTGTCTCTCAACTGTGTTATAGAGTGTAGTACTACATTTCAGTGAAGTGTAAGGCTTTCCAAAGCTGCCGAACGTGTTTCTTTCTCTTTTTGAATCGTATTCTGCCTTGTATAACACACATTTACCACTCTAGTCGACTTTAAGTAAAGAATATAGGATTTGCCGGGACCGGTTTAGCTCAATGGATAGAGCGTCGGCTTGGGGACTGAAGGGACCCGGGTTCGATTCCGGTCAAGGGCATGTACCTTGGTTGTGGGCATATCCCCAGTGTGCAAGAGGCAACTGATCGATGACTCTCTCTCATCGATGTTTCTAACTCTCTATCTCGCTCCCTTCCTCCCTGTACAAAATCAATAAAATATATTAAAAAAATATATATATAGGATTCATTCAGTGTTTCATGTGATCTTAACTCGAATTAAGGATTTCCCGGATCTTAGCTACCTTTTCTACACTAAGAACTGACTTGGAGAATCTCTTTCTGCGGTTCTAAACAAATTCTCATCTGTTTACAGTCATTTTCTCTGAATTATCCATTTTTTCATGTAGTTTCCTATATTCTCCCTTCTGGTCCAAGTATAAGCTTTGCCCACTTTATCAAACAACTTCCTACACACTGTTATGAACTGAGGCAGCTCGGGAACATTGTCTCTCAACTGTGTTACAGAGTGTAGTACTACATTTCAGTGAAGTGTAAGGCTTTCCAAAGCTGCCGAACGTGTTTCTTTCTCTATTTCAATAGTATTCTGCCTTGTATGACACTCATTTACCACTCTAGTCTCCTTTAAGTAAAGAATATAGGATTCATTCAGTGTTTCATGTGCTGTTAACTCGAATTAAGGATTTCCCGGATCTTAGCTACCTTTACTACACTAAGAACTGACTGGAGAATCTCTTTGAGCTGTTCTAAACAAGTTCTCATCTGTCTACACTCATTTTCTCTGAATTATCCATGTTTTCATGTAGTTTCCTATATTCTGCCTTCTGGTCCAAGTATAAGCTTTGCCCACTTTATCAAACAACTTCCTACACACTGTTATGAACTGAGGAAGCTTGGGAACATTGTCTCTCAACTGTGTTATAGAGTGTAGTACTACATTTCAGTGAAGTGTAAGGCTTTCCAAAGCTGCTGAACGTGTTTCTTTCTCTATTTCAATGGTATTCTGCCTTGTATAACACACATTTACCACTCTAGTCTCCTTTAAGTAAAGAATATAGGATTTGCCGGGATCGGTTTAGCTCAATGGATAGAGCGTCGGCTTGGGGACTGAAGGGACCCGGGTTCGATTCCGGTCAAGGGCATGTACCTTGGTTGTGGGCATATCCCCAGTAGTGGGTGTGCAAGAGGCAACTGATCGATGACTCTCTCTCATCGATGTTTCTAACTCTCTATCTCGCTCCCTTCCTCTCTGTACAAAAATCAATAAAATATATTAAAAAATATATATATAGGATTCATTCAGTGTTTCATGTGATCTTAACTCGAATTAAGGATTTCCCGGATCTTAGCTACCTTTTCTACACTAAGAACTGACTTGGAGAATCTCTTTCAGCTGCTCTAAACAACTTCTCATCTGTTTACAGTCATTTTCTCTGAATTATCCATGTTTTCATGTAGTTTCCTATATTCTGCCTTCTGGTCCAAGTATAAGCTGTGCCCACTTTATCAAACAACTTCCTACACAGTGTTATGAACTGAGGCAGCTGGGGAACATTGTCTCTCAACTGTGTTATAGAGTGTAGTACTACATTTCAGTGAAGTGTAAGGCTTTCCAACGCTGCCGAACGTGTTTCTTTCTCTATTTCAATGGTATTCTGCCTTGTATAACACACATTTACCACTCTAGTCTCCTTTAAGTAAAGAATATAGGATTCATTCAGTGTTTCATGTGATCTTAACTCAAATTAAGGATTTCCCGGATCTTAGCTACCTTTTCTACATTAAGAACTGACTTGGAGATTCTCTTTGAGCTGTTCTAAACAAGTTCTCATCTGTTTACAGTCATTTTCTCTGAATTATCCATGTTTTCATGTAGTTTCCTATATTCTGCCTTCTGGTCCAAGTATAAGCTTTGCCCACTTTATCAAACAACTTCCTACACACAGTTATGAACTCAGGCAGCTCGGGAACATTGCCTCTCAACTGTGTTATAAAGCATAGTACTACATTTCAGTGAAGTGTAAGGCTTTCCAAAGCTGCTGAAGGTGTTTCTTTCTCTATTTCAATGGTATTCTGCCTTGTATAACACACATTTACCACTCTAGTCTCCTTTAAGTAAAGAATATAGCATTCCTACAGTGTTTCATGTGATCATAACTCGAATTAAGGATTTCCCGGATCTTAGCTACCTTTTCTACACTAAGTACTGACTTGGAGAATCTCTTTGAGCTGTTCTAAACAAGTTCTCATCTGTTTATTGTCATTTTCTCTGAATTATCCATGTTTTCATGTAGTTTCTGTATTCTGCCTTCTGGTCCATGTATAAGCTTTGCCCACTTTATCAAACAACTTCCTACACACTGTTATGAACTGAGGCAGCTCGGGAACATTGTCTCTCAACTGTGTTATAGAGTGTAGTACTACATTTCAGTGAAGTGTAAGGCTTTCCAAAGCTGCTGAACGTGTTTCTTTCTCTATTTCAATGGTATTCTGCCTTGTATGACACACATTTACCAGTCTAGTCTCCTTTAAGTAAAGAATATAGGATTCATTCAGTGTTTCATGTGCTGTTAACTCGAATTAAGGATTTCCCGGATCTTAGCTACCTTTACTACACTAAGAACTGACTGGAGAATCTCTTTGAGCTGTTCTAAACAAGTTCTCATCTGTCTACACTCATTTTCTCTGAATTATCCATGTTTTCATGTAGTTTCCTATATTCTGCCTTCTGGTCCAAGTATAAGCTTTGCCCACTTTATCAAACAACTTCCTACACACTGTTATGAACTGAGGAAGCTTGGGAACATTGTCTCTCAACTGTGTTATAGAGTGTAGTACTACATTTCAGTGAAGTGTAAGGCTTTCCAAAGCTGCTGAACGTGTTTCTTTCTCTATTTCAATGGTATTCTGCCTTGTATAACACACATTTACCACTCTAGTCTCCTTTAAGTAAAGAATATAGGATTTGCCGGGACCGGTTTAGCTCAATGGATAGAGCGTCGGCTTGGGGACTGAAGGGATCCGGGTTCGATTCCGGTCAAGGGCATGTACCTTGGTTGTGGGCATATCCCCAGTAGGGGGTGTGCAAGAGGCAACTGATCGATGACTCTCTCTCATCGATGTTTCTAACTCTCTATCTCGCTCCCTTCCTCTCTGTAAAAAAATCAATAAAATATATTAAAAAATATATATATATAGGATTCATTCAGTGTTTCATGTGATCTTAACTCGAATTAAGGATTTCCCGGATCTTAGCTACCTTTTCTACACTAAGAACTGACTTGGAGAATCTCTTTCCGCGGTTCTAAACAAGTTCTCATCTGTTTACAGTCATTTTCTCTGAATTATCCATGTTTTCATGTAGTTTTCTATATTCTGCCTTCTGGTCCAAGTATAAGCTTTGCCCACTTTATCAAACAACTTCCTACACACTGTTATGAACTGAGGCAGCTCGGGAACATTGTCTCTCAACTGTGTTATAGAGTGTAGTACTACATTTCAGTGAAGTGTAAGGCTTTCCAAAGCTGCCGAACGTGTTTCTTTCTCTATTTCAATGGTATTCTGCCTTGTATAACACACATTTACCACTCTAGTCTCCTTTAAGTAAAGAATATAGGATTCATTCAGTGTTTCATGTGATCTTAACTCGAATTAAGGATTTCCCGGATCTTAGCTACCTTTTCTACACTAAGTACTGACTTGGAGAATCGCTTTGAGCTGTTCTAAACAAGTTCTCATCTGTTTATTGTCATTTTCTCTGAATTATCCATGTTTTCATGTAGTTTCCTGTATTCTGCCTTCTGGTCCATGTATAAGCTTTGCCCACTTTATCAAACAACTTCCTACACACTGTTATGAACTGAGGCAGCTCGGGAACATTGTCTCTCAACTGTGTTATAGAGTGTACTACTACATTTCAGTGAAGTGTAAGGCTTTCCAAAGCTGCTGAACGTGTTTCTTTCTCTATTTCAATAGTATTCTGCCTTGTATGACACACATTTTCCACTCTAGTCTCCTTTAAGTAAAGAATATAGGATTCATTCAGTGTTTCATGTGCTGTTAACTCGAATTAAGGATTTCCCGGATCTTAGCTACCTTTACTACACTAAGAACTGACTGGAGAATCTCTTTGAGCTGTTCTAAACAAGTTCTTATTTGTTTACAGTCATTTTCACTGAATTATTCATGTTTTCATGTAGTTTCCTGTAGTCTGCCTTCTGGTCCAAGTATAGGCTTTGCCCACTTTATCAAACAACTTCCTACACACTGTTATGAACTGAGGCAGCTCGGGAACATTGCCTCTCAACTGTGTTATAAAGCGTAGTACTACATTTCAGTGAAGTGTAAGGATTTCCAAAGCTGCCAAACGTGTTTCTTTCTCTATTTCAATGGTATTCTGCCTTGTATAACACACATTTACCACTCTAGTCTCCTTTAAGTAAAGAATATAGCATTCCTACAGTGTTTCATGTGATCTTAACTCGAATTAAGGATTTCCCGGATCTTAGCTACCTTTTCTACACTAAGTACTGACTTGGAGAATCTCTTTGAGCTGTTCTAAACAAGTTCTCATCTGTTTACAGTCATTTTCTCTGAATTCTTCCTTTTTTTCATGTAGTTTCCTATATTCTGCCTTCTGGTCTAAGTATAAGCTTTGCCCACTTTATCAAACAACTTCCTACACAGTGTTATGAACTGAGGCAGCTCGGGAACATTGTCTCTCAACTGTGTTATAGAGTGTAGTACTACATTTCAGTGAAGTGTAAGGCTTAACAAAGCTGCCGAACGTGTTTCTTTCTCTATTTCCATGGTATTCTGCCTTGCATAACACACATTTACCACTCTAGTCTCCTTTAAGTAAAGAATATTGCATTCATACAGTGTTTCATGTGATCTTAACTCGAATTAAGGATTTCGCGGATCTTAGCTACCTTTTCTACACTAAGAACTGACTTGGAGAATCTCTTTGAGCTGTTCTAAACAAGTTCTCATCGGTTTAAAGTCATTTTCTCTGAATTATCCATGTTTTCATGTAGTTTCCTATATTCTGCCTTCTGGTCCAAGTATAAGCTTTGCCCACTTTATCAAACAACTTCCTACACAGTGTTATGAACTGAGGCAGCTGGGGAACATTGTCTCTCAACTGTGTTATAGAGTGTAGTACTACATTTCAGTGAAGTGTAAGGCTTTCCAAAGCTGCTGAACGTGTTTCTTTCTCTATTTCAATGGTATTCTGCCTTGTATAACACACATTTACCACTCTAGTCTCCTTTAAGTAAAGAATATAGGATTTGCCGGGACCGGTTTAGCTCAATGCATAGAGCGTCGGCTTGGGGACTGAAGGGACCCGGGTTCGATTCCGGTCAAGGGCATGTACCTTGGTTGTGGGCATATCCCCAGTAGGGGGTGTGCAAGAGGCAACTGATCGATGACTCTCTCTCATCGATGTTTCTAACTCTCTATCTCGCTCCCTTCCTCCCTGTACAAAATCAATAAAATATATTAAAAATATATATATATAGGATTCATTCAGTGTTTCATGTGATCTTAACTCGAATTAAGGATTTCCCGGATCTTAGCTACCTTTTCTACACTAAGAACTGACTTGGAGAATCTCTTTCCGCGGTTCTAAACAAATTCTCATCTGTTTACAGTCATTTTCTCTGAATTATCCATTTTTTCATGTACTTTCCTATATTCTGCCTTCTGGTCCAAGTATAAGCTTTGCCCACTTTATCAAACAACTTCCTACACACTGTTATGAACTGAGGCAGCTCGGGAACATTGTCTCTCAACTGTGTTATAGAGTGTAGTACTACATTTCAGTGAAGTGTAAGACTTTCCAAAGCTGCCCAACGTGTTTCTTTCTCTATTTCAATGGTATTCTGCCTTGTATAACACACATTTACCACTCTAGTCTCCTTTAAGTAAAGAATATAGCATTCATACAGTGTTTCATGTGATCTTAACTCGAATTAATGATTTCCCGGATCTTAGCTACCTTTTCTACACTAAGAACTGACTTGGAGAATCTCTTTAAGCTGTTCTAAACAAGTTCTCATCTGTTTACAGTCATTTTCTCTGAATTATCCATGTTTTCATGTAGTTTCCTATATTCTGCCTTCTGGTCCAAGTATAAGCTTTGCCCACTTTATCAAACAACTTCCTACACACTGCTATGAACTGAGGCAGCTCGGGAACATTGCCTCTCAACTGTGTTATAAAGCTTAGTACTACATTTCAGTGAAGTGTAAGGCTTTCCAAAGCTGCTGAAGGTGTTTCTTTCTCTATTTCAATGGTATTCTGCCTTGTATAACACACATTTACCACTCTAGTCTCCTTTAAGTAAAGAATATAGCATTCCTACAGTGTTTCATGTGATCATAACTCGAATTAAGGATTTCCCGGATCTTAGCTACCTTTTCTACACTAAGAACTGACTTGGAGAATCTCTTTAAGCTGTTCTAAACAAGTTCTCATCTGTTTATTGTCATTTTCTCTGAATTATCCATGTTTTCATGTAGTTTCCTGTATTCTGCCTTCTGGTCCATGTATAAGCTTTGCCCACTTTATCAAACAACTTCCTACACACTGCTATGAACTGAGGCAGCTCGGGAACATTGTCTCTCAACTGTGTTATAGAGCGTAGTACTACATTTCAGTGAAGTGTAAGGCTTTCCAAAGCTGCTGAACGTGTTTCTTTCTCTATTTCAATGGTATTCTGCCTTGTATGACACACATTTACCACTCTAGTCTCCTTTAAGTAAAGAATATAGGATTCATTCAGTGTTTCATGTGCTGTTAACTCGAATTAAGGATTTCCCGGATCTTAGCTACCTTTACTACACTAAGAACTGACTGGAGAATCTCTTTGAGCTGTTCTAAACAAGTTCTCATCTGTCTACACTCATTTTCTCTGAATTATCCATGTTTCATGTAGTTTCCTATATTCTGCCTTCTGGTCCAAGTATAAGCTTTGCCCACTTTATCAAACAACTTCCTACACACTGTTATGAACTGAGGAAGCTTGGGAACATTGTCTCTCAACTGTGTTATAGAGTGTAGTACTACATTAAAGTGAAGTGTAA
The DNA here is from genome assembly GCF_964339955.1 of Pipistrellus hanaki. Taxonomy (NCBI): domain Eukaryota; kingdom Metazoa; phylum Chordata; class Mammalia; order Chiroptera; family Vespertilionidae; genus Pipistrellus; species Pipistrellus hanaki. The sequence goes on along the minus strand of NW_028182271.1, from coordinate 29,721 downwards.
GGCTTTCCAAAGCTGCTGAACGTGTTTCTTTCTCTATTTCAATGGTATTCTGCCTTGTATAACACACATTTACCACTCTAGTCTCCTTTAAGTAAAGAATATAGGATTTGCCGGGACCGGTTTAGCTCAATGGATAGAGCGTCGGCTTGGGGACTGAAGGGACCCGGGTTCGATTCCGGTCAAGGGCATGTACCTTGGTTGTGGGCATATCCCCAGTAGGGGGTGTGCAAGAGGCAACTGATCGATGACTCTCTCTCATCGATGTTTCTAACTCTCTATCTCGCTCCCTTCCTCCCTGTACAAAATCAATAAAATATATTAAAAAATATATATATATAGGATTCATTCAGTGTTTCATGTGATCTTAACTCGAATTAAGGATTTCCCGGATCTTAGCTACCTTTTCTACACTAAGAACTGACTTGGAGAATCTCTTTCCGCGGTTCTAAACAAGTTCTCATCTGTTTACAGTCATTTTCTCTGAATTATCCATGTTTTCATGTAGTTTCCTATATTCTGCCTTCTGGTCCAAGTATAAGCTTTGCCCACTTTATCAAACAACTTCCTACACACTGTTATGAACTGAGGCAGCTCGGGAACATTGTCTCTCAACTGTGTTATAGAGTGTAGTACTACATTTCAGTGAAGTGTAAGGCTTTCCAAAGCTGCCGAACGTGTTTCTTTCTCTATTTCAATAGTATTCTGCCTTGTATAATACACATTTACCACTCTAGTCTCCTTCACTTAAAGAATATAGGATTCATTCAGTGTTTCATGTGATCTTAACTCGAATTAAGGATTTCCCGGATATTAGCTACCTTTTCTACACTAAGAACTGACTTGGAGAATCTCTTTCAGCTGTTCTAAACAAGTTCTCATCTGTTTACAGTCATTTTCTCTGAATTATCCATGTTTTCATGTAGTTTCCTATATTCTCCCTTCTGGTCCAAGTATAAGCTGTGCCCACTTTATCAAACAACTTCCTACACACTGTTATGAACTGAGGCAGCTTGGGAACATTGTCTCTCAACTGTGTTATAAAGTGTAGTACTACATTTCAGTGAAGTGTAAGGCTTTCCAAAGCTGCTGAACGTGTTTCTTTCTCTATTTCAATGGTATTCTGCCTTGTATAACACACATTTACCACTCTAGTCTCCTTTAAGTAAAGAATATAGGATTTGCTGGGACCGGTTTAGCTCAATGGATAGAGCGTCGGCTTGGGGACTGAAGGGACCCGGGTTCGATTCCGGTCAAGGGCATGTACCTTGGTTGTGGGCATATCCCCAGTAGGGGGTGTGCAAGAGGCAACTGATCGATGACTCTCTCTCATCGATGTTTCTAACTCTCTATCTCGCTCCCTTCCTCCCTGTACAAAATCAATAAAATATATTAAAAATATATATATATAGGATTCATTCAGTGTTTCATGTGATCTTAACTCGAATTAAGGATTTCCCGGATCTTAGCTACCTTTTCTACACTAAGAACTGACTTGGAGAATCTCTTTCCGCGGTTCTAAACAAATTCTCATCTGTTTACAGTCATTTTCTCTGAATTATCCATTTTTTCATGTAGTTTCCTATATTCTGCCTTCTGGTCCAAGTATAAGCTTTGCCCACTTTATCAAACAACTTCCTACACACTGTTATGAACTGAGGCAGCTCGGGAACATTGTCTCTCAACTGTGTTACAGAGTGTAGTACTACATTTCAGTGAACTGTAAGGCTTTCCAAAGCTGCCGAACGTGTTTCTTTCTCTATTTCAATAGTATTCTGCCTTGTATAATACACATAAACCACTCTAGTCTCCTTCACTTAAAGAATATAGGATTCTTACAGTGTTTCATGTGATCTTAACTCGAATTAAGGATTTCCTGGATCTTAGCTACCTTTTCTACACTAAGAACTGACTTGGAGAATCTCTTTCAGCTGTTCTAAACAAGTTCTCATCTGTTTACAGTCATTTTCTCTGAATTATCCATGTTTTCATGTAGTTTCCTATATTCTGCCTTCTGGTCCAAGTATAAGCTTTGCCCACTTTATCAAACAACTTCCTACACACTGTTATGAACTGAGGCAGCTCGGGAACATTGTCTCTCAACTGTGTTATAGAGTGTAGTACTACATTTCAGTGAAGTGTAAGGCTTTCCAAAGCTGCCGAACGTGTTTCTTTCTCTATTTCAATAGTATTCTGCCTTGTATAATACACATTTACCACTCTAGTCTCCTTCACTTAAAGAATATAGGATTCATTCAGTGTTTCATGTGATCTTAACTCGAATTAAGGATTTCCCGGATATTAGCTACCTTTTCTACACTAAGAACTGACTTGGAGAATCTCTTTCAGCTGTTCTAAACAAGTTCTCATCTGTTTACAGTCATTTTCTCTGAATTATCCATGTTTTCATGTAGTTTCCTATATTCTCCCTTCTGGTCCAAGTATAAGCTGTGCCCACTTTATCAAACAACTTCCTACACACTGTTATGAACTGAGGCAGCTTGGGAACATTGTCTCTCAACTGTGTTATAAAGTGTAGTACTACATTTCAGTGAAGTGTAAGGCTTTCCAAAGCTGCTGAACGTGTTTCTTTCTCTATTTCAATGGTATTCTGCCTTGTATAACACACATTTACCACTCTAGTCTCCTTTAAGTAAAGAATATAGGATTTGCTGGGACCGGTTTAGCTCAATGGATAGAGCGTCGGCTTGGGGACTGAAGGGACCCGGGTTCGATTCCGGTCAAGGGCATGTACCTTGGTTGTGGGCATATCCCCAGTAGGGGGTGTGCAAGAGGCAACTGATCGATGACTCTCTCTCATCGATGTTTCTAACTCTCTATCTCGCTCCCTTCCTCCCTGTACAAAATCAATAAAATATATTAAAAATATATATATATAGGATTCATTCAGTGTTTCATGTGATCTTAACTCGAATTAAGGATTTCCCGGATCTTAGCTACCTTTTCTACACTAAGAACTGACTTGGAGAATCTCTTTCCGCGGTTCTAAACAAATTCTCATCTGTTTACAGTCATTTTCTCTGAATTATCCATTTTTTCATGTAGTTTCCTATATTCTGCCTTCTGGTCCAAGTATAAGCTTTGCCCACTTTATCAAACAACTTCCTACACACTGTTATGAACTGAGGCAGCTCGGGAACATTGTCTCTCAACTGTGTTACAGAGTGTAGTACTACATTTCAGTGAACTGTAAGGCTTTCCAAAGCTGCCGAACGTGTTTCTTTCTCTATTTCAATAGTATTCTGCCTTGTATAATACACATAAACCACTCTAGTCTCCTTCACTTAAAGAATATAGGATTCTTACAGTGTTTCATGTGATCTTAACTCGAATTAAGGATTTCCTGGATCTTAGCTACCTTTTCTACACTAAGAACTGACTTGGAGAATCTCTTTCAGCTGTTCTAAACAAGTTCTCATCTGTTTACAGTCATTTTCTCTGAATTATCCATGTTTTCATGTAGTTTCCTATATTCTGCCTTCTGGTCCAAATATAAGCTGTGCCCACTTTATCAAACAACTTCCTACACACTGCTATGAACTGAGGCAGCTCGGGAACATTGTCTCTGAACTGTGTTATAGAGTATAGTACTACATTTCACTGAAGTGTAAGGCTTTCCAAAGCTGCCGAACGTGTTTCTTTCTCTATTTCAATGGTATTCTGCCTTGCATAACACACATTTACCACTCTAGTCTCCTTTAAGTAAAGAATATAGCATTCATACAGTGTTTCATGTGATCTTAACTCGAATTAATGATTTCCCGGATCTTAGCTACCTTTTCTACACTAAGAACTGACTTGGAGAATCTCTTTAAGCTGTTCTAAACAAGTTCTCATCTGTTTACAGTCATTTTCTCTGAATTATCCATGTTTTCATGTAGTTTCCTGTATTCTGCCTTCTGGTCCATGTATAAGCTTTGCCCACTTTATCAAACAACTTCCTACACACTGTTATGAACTGAGGCAGCTCGGGAACATTGTCTCTCAACTGTGTTATAGAGTGTAGTACTACATTTCAGTGAAGTGTAAGGCTTTCCAAAGCTGCTGAACGTGTTTCTTTCTCTATTTCAATGGTATTCTGCCTTGTATGACACACATTTACCACTCTAGTCTCCTTTAAGTAAAGAATATAGGATTCATTCAGTGTTTCATGTGCTGTTAACTCGAATTAAGGATTTCCCGGATCTTAGCTACCTTTACTACACTAAGAACTGACTGGAGAATCTCTTTGAGCTGTTCTAAACAAGTTCTCATCTGTCTACACTCATTTTCTCTGAATTATCCATGTTTCATGTAGTTTCCTATATTCTGCCTTCTGGTCCAAGTATAAGCTTTGCCCACTTTATCAAACAACTTCCTACACACTGTTATGAACTGAGGAAGCTTGGGAACATTGTCTCTCAACTGTGTTATAGAGTGTAGTACTACATTAAAGTGAAGTGTAAGGCTTTCCAAAGCTGCTGAACGTGTTTCTTTCTCTATTTCAATGGTATTCTGCCTTGTATAACACACATTTACCACTCTAGTCTCCTTTAAGTAAAGAATATAGGATTTGCCGGGACCGGTTTAGCTCAATGGATAGAGCGTCGGCTTGGGGACTGAAGGGACCCGGGTTCGATTCCGGTCAAGGGCATGTACCTTGGTTGTGGGCATATCCCCAGTAGGGGGTGTGCAAGAGGCAACTGATCGATGACTCTCTCTCATCGATGTTTCTAACTCTCTATCTCGCTCCCTTCCTCCCTGTACAAAATCAATAAAATATATTAAAATATATATATATATATAGGATTCATTCAGTGTTTCATGTGATCTTAACTCGAATTAAGGATTTCCCGGATCTTAGCTACCTTTTCTACACTAAGAACTGACTTGGAGAATCTCTTTCCCCGGTTCTAAACAAGTTCTCATCTGTTTACAGTCATTTTCTCTGAATTCTTCCTTTTTTTCATGTAGTTTCCTATATTCTGCCTTCTGGTCTAAGTATAAGCTTTGCCCACTTTATCAAACAACTTCCTACACAGTGTTATGAACTGAGGCAGCTCGGGAACATTGTCTCTCAACTGTGTTATAGAGTGTAGTACTACATTTCAGTGAAGTGTAAGGCTTAACAAAGCTGCCGAACGTGTTTCTTTCTCTATTTCCATGGTATTCTGCCTTGCATAACACACATTTACCACTCTAGTCTCCTTTAAGTAAAGAATATTGCATTCATACAGTGTTTCATGTGATCTTAACTCGAATTAAGGATTTCGCGGATCTTAGCTACCTTTTCTACACTAAGAACTGACTTGGAGAATCTCTTTGAGCTGTTCTAAACAAGTTCTCATCTGTTTAAAGTCATTTTCTCTGAATTATCCATGTTTTCATGTAGTTTCCTATATTCTGCCTTCTGGTCCAAGTATAAGCTTTGCCCACTTTATCAAACAACTTCCTACACAGTGTTATGAACTGAGGCAGCTGGGGAACATTGTCTCTCAACTGTGTTATAGAGTGTAGTACTACATTTCAGTGAAGTGTAAGGCTTTCCAAAGCTGCTGAACGTGTTTCTTTCTCTATTTCAATGGTATTCTGCCTTGTATAACACACATTTACCACTCTAGTCTCCTTTAAGTAAAGAATATAGGATTTGCCGGGACCGGTTTAGCTCAATGCATAGAGCGTCGGCTTGGGGACTGAAGGGACCCGGGTTCGATTCCGGTCAAGGGCATGTACCTTGGTTGTGGGCATATCCCCAGTAGGGGGTGTGCAAGAGGCAACTGATCGATGACTCTCTCTCATCGATGTTTCTAACTCTCTATCTCGCTCCCTTCCTCCCTGTACAAAATCAATAAAATATATTAAAAATATATATATATAGGATTCATTCAGTGTTTCATGTGATCTTAACTCGAATTAAGGATTTCCCGGATCTTAGCTACCTTTTCTACACTAAGAACTGACTTGGAGAATCTCTTTCCGCGGTTCTAAACAAATTCTCATCTGTTTACAGTCATTTTCTCTGAATTATCCATTTTTTCATGTACTTTCCTATATTCTGCCTTCTGGTCCAAGTATAAGCTTTGCCCACTTTATCAAACAACTTCCTACACACTGTTATGAACTGAGGCAGCTCGGGAACATTGTCTCTCAACTGTGTTATAGAGTGTAGTACTACATTTCAGTGAAGTGTAAGACTTTCCAAAGCTGCCCAACGTGTTTCTTTCTCTATTTCAATGGTATTCTGCCTTGTATAACACACATTTACCACTCTAGTCTCCTTTAAGTAAAGAATATAGCATTCATACAGTGTTTCATGTGATCTTAACTCGAATTAATGATTTCCCGGATCTTAGCTACCTTTTCTACACTAAGAACTGACTTGGAGAATCTCTTTAAGCTGTTCTAAACAAGTTCTCATCTGTTTACAGTCATTTTCTCTGAATTATCCATGTTTTCATGTAGTTTCCTATATTCTGCCTTCTGGTCCAAGTATAAGCTTTGCCCACTTTATCAAACAACTTCCTACACACTGCTATGAACTGAGGCAGCTCGGGAACATTGCCTCTCAACTGTGTTATAAAGCTTAGTACTACATTTCAGTGAAGTGTAAGGCTTTCCAAAGCTGCTGAAGGTGTTTCTTTCTCTATTTCAATGGTATTCTGCCTTGTATAACACACATTTACCACTCTAGTCTCCTTTAAGTAAAGAATATAGCATTCCTACAGTGTTTCATGTGATCATAACTCGAATTAAGGATTTCCCGGATCTTAGCTACCTTTTCTACACTAAGAACTGACTTGGAGAATCTCTTTAAGCTGTTCTAAACAAGTTCTCATCTGTTTATTGTCATTTTCTCTGAATTATCCATGTTTTCATGTAGTTTCCTGTATTCTGCCTTCTGGTCCATGTATAAGCTTTGCCCACTTTATCAAACAACTTCCTACACACTGCTATGAACTGAGGCAGCTCGGGAACATTGTCTCTCAACTGTGTTATAGAGCGTAGTACTACATTTCAGTGAAGTGTAAGGCTTTCCAAAGCTGCTGAACGTGTTTCTTTCTCTATTTCAATGGTATTCTGCCTTGTATGACACACATTTACCACTCTAGTCTCCTTTAAGTAAAGAATATAGGATTCATTCAGTGTTTCATGTGCTGTTAACTCGAATTAAGGATTTCCCGGATCTTAGCTACCTTTACTACACTAAGAACTGACTGGAGAATCTCTTTGAGCTGTTCTAAACAAGTTCTCATCTGTCTACACTCATTTTCTCTGAATTATCCATGTTTCATGTAGTTTCCTATATTCTGCCTTCTGGTCCAAGTATAAGCTTTGCCCACTTTATCAAACAACTTCCTACACACTGTTATGAACTGAGGAAGCTTGGGAACATTGTCTCTCAACTGTGTTATAGAGTGTAGTACTACATTAAAGTGAAGTGTAAGGCTTTCCAAAGCTGCTGAACGTGTTTCTTTCTCTATTTCAATGGTATTCTGCCTTGTATAACACACATTTACCACTCTAGTCTCCTTTAAGTAAAGAATATAGGATTTGCCGGGACCGGTTTAGCTCAATGGATAGAGCGTCGGCTTGGGGACTGAAGGGACCCGGGTTCGATTCCGGTCAAGGGCATGTACCTTGGTTGTGGGCATATCCCCAGTAGGGGGTGTGCAAGAGGCAACTGATCGATGACTCTCTCTCATCGATGTTTCTAACTCTCTATCTCGCTCCCTTCCTCCCTGTACAAAATCAATAAAATATATTAAAAAATATATATATATAGGATTCATTCAGTGTTTCATGTGATCTTAACTCGAATTAAGGATTTCCCGGATCTTAGCTACCTTTTCTACACTAAGAACTGACTTGGAGAATCTCTTTCCGCGGTTCTAAACAAGTTCTCATCTGTTTACAGTCATTTTCTCTGAATTATCCATGTTTTCATGTAGTTTCCTATATTCTGCCTTCTGGTCCAAGTATAAGCTTTGCCCACTTTATCAAACAACTTCCTACACACTGTTATGAACTGAGGCAGCTCGGGAACATTGTCTCTCAACTGTGTTATAGAGTGTAGTACTACATTTCAGTGAAGTGTAAGGCTTTCCAAAGCTGCCGAACGTGTTTCTTTCTCTATTTCAATAGTATTCTGCCTTGTATAATACACATTTACCACTCTAGTCTCCTTCACTTAAAGAATATAGGATTCATTCAGTGTTTCATGTGATCTTAACTCGAATTAAGGATTTCCCGGATATTAGCTACCTTTTCTACACTAAGAACTGACTTGGAGAATCTCTTTCAGCTGTTCTAAACAAGTTCTCATCTGTTTACAGTCATTTTCTCTGAATTATCCATGTTTTCATGTAGTTTCCTATATTCTCCCTTCTGGTCCAAGTATAAGCTGTGCCCACTTTATCAAACAACTTCCTACACACTGTTATGAACTGAGGCAGCTTGGGAACATTGTCTCTCAACTGTGTTATAAAGTGTAGTACTACATTTCAGTGAAGTGTAAGGCTTTCCAAAGCTGCTGAACGTGTTTCTTTCTCTATTTCAATGGTATTCTGCCTTGTATAACACACATTTACCACTCTAGTCTCCTTTAAGTAAAGAATATAGGATTTGCTGGGACCGGTTTAGCTCAATGGATAGAGCGTCGGCTTGGGGACTGAAGGGACCCGGGTTCGATTCCGGTCAAGGGCATGTACCTTGGTTGTGGGCATATCCCCAGTAGGGGGTGTGCAAGAGGCAACTGATCGATGACTCTCTCTCATCGATGTTTCTAACTCTCTATCTCGCTCCCTTCCTCCCTGTACAAAATCAATAAAATATATTAAAAATATATATATATAGGATTCATTCAGTGTTTCATGTGATCTTAACTCGAATTAAGGATTTCCCGGATCTTAGCTACCTTTTCTACACTAAGAACTGACTTGGAGAATCTCTTTCCGCGGTTCTAAACAAATTCTCATCTGTTTACAGTCATTTTCTCTGAATTATCCATTTTTTCATGTAGTTTCCTATATTCTGCCTTCTGGTCCAAGTATAAGCTTTGCCCACTTTATCAAACAACTTCCTACACACTGTTATGAACTGAGGCAGCTCGGGAACATTGTCTCTCAACTGTGTTACAGAGTGTAGTACTACATTTCAGTGAACTGTAAGGCTTTCCAAAGCTGCCGAACGTGTTTCTTTCTCTATTTCAATAGTATTCTGCCTTGTATAATACACATAAACCACTCTAGTCTCCTTCACTTAAAGAATATAGGATTCTTACAGTGTTTCATGTGATCTTAACTCGAATTAAGGATTTCCTGGATCTTAGCTACCTTTTCTACACTAAGAACTGACTTGGAGAATCTCTTTCAGCTGTTCTAAACAAGTTCTCATCTGTTTACAGTCATTTTCTCTGAATTATCCATGTTTTCATGTAGTTTCCTATATTCTGCCTTCTGGTCCAAATATAAGCTGTGCCCACTTTATCAAACAACTTCCTACACACTGCTATGAACTGAGGCAGCTCGGGAACATTGTCTCTGAACTGTGTTATAGAGTATAGTACTACATTTCACTGAAGTGTAAGGCTTTCCAAAGCTGCCGAACGTGTTTCTTTCTCTATTTCAATGGTATTCTGCCTTGCATAACACACATTTACCACTCTAGTCTCCTTTAAGTAAAGAATATAGCATTCATACAGTGTTTCATGTGATCTTAACTCGAATTAATGATTTCCCGGATCTTAGCTACCTTTTCTACACTAAGAACTGACTTGGAGAATCTCTTTAAGCTGTTCTAAACAAGTTCTCATCTGTTTACAGTCATTTTCTCTGAATTATCCATGTTTTCATGTAGTTTCCTGTATTCTGCCTTCTGGTCCATGTATAAGCTTTGCCCACTTTATCAAACAACTTCCTACACACTGTTATGAACTGAGGCAGCTCGGGAACATTGTCTCTCAACTGTGTTATAGAGTGTAGTACTACATTTCAGTGAAGTGTAAGGCTTTCCAAAGCTGCTGAACGTGTTTCTTTCTCTATTTCAATGGTATTCTGCCTTGTATGACACACATTTACCACTCTAGTCTCCTTTAAGTAAAGAATATAGGATTCATTCAGTGTTTCATGTGCTGTTAACTCGAATTAAGGATTTCCCGGATCTTAGCTACCTTTACTACACTAAGAACTGACTGGAGAATCTCTTTGAGCTGTTCTAAACAAGTTCTCATCTGTCTACACTCATTTTCTCTGAATTATCCATGTTTCATGTAGTTTCCTATATTCTGCCTTCTGGTCCAAGTATAAGCTTTGCCCACTTTATCAAACAACTTCCTACACACTGTTATGAACTGAGGAAGCTTGGGAACATTGTCTCTCAACTGTGTTATAGAGTGTAGTACTACATTAAAGTGAAGTGTAAGGCTTTCCAAAGCTGCTGAACGTGTTTCTTTCTCTATTTCAATGGTATTCTGCCTTGTATAACACACATTTACCACTCTAGTCTCCTTTAAGTAAAGAATATAGGATTTGCCGGGACCGGTTTAGCTCAATGGATAGAGCGTCGGCTTGGGGACTGAAGGGACCCGGGTTCGATTCCGGTCAAGGGCATGTACCTTGGTTGTGGGCATATCCCCAGTAGGGGGTGTGCAAGAGGCAACTGATCGATGACTCTCTCTCATCGATGTTTCTAACTCTCTATCTCGCTCCCTTCCTCCCTGTACAAAATCAATAAAATATATTAAAATATATATATATATATAGGATTCATTCAGTGTTTCATGTGATCTTAACTCGAATTAAGGATTTCCCGGATCTTAGCTACCTTTTCTACACTAAGAACTGACTTGGAGAATCTCTTTCCCCGGTTCTAAACAAGTTCTCATCTGTTTACAGTCATTTTCTCTGAATTCTTCCTTTTTTTCATGTAGTTTCCTATATTCTGCCTTCTGGTCTAAGTATAAGCTTTGCCCACTTTATCAAACAACTTCCTACACACTGTTATGAACTGAGGCAGCTCGGGAACATTGTCTCTCAACTGTGTTATAGAGTGTAGTACTACATTTCAGTGAAGTGTAAGGCTTAACAAAGCTGCCGAACGTGTTTCTTTCTCTATTTCCATGGTATTCTGCCTTGCATAACACACATTTACCACTCTAGTCTCCTTTAAGTAAAGAATATTGCATTCATACAGTGTTTCATGTGATCTTAACTCGAATTAAGGATTTCGCGGATCTTAGCTACCTTTTCTACACTAAGAACTGACTTGGAGAATCTCTTTGAGCTGTTCTAAACAAGTTCTCATCTGTTTAAAGTCATTTTCTCTGAATTATCCATGTTTTCATGTAGTTTCCTATATTCTGCCTTCTGGTCCAAGTATAAGCTTTGCCCACTTTATCAAACAACTTCCTACACAGTGTTATGAACTGAGGCAGCTGGGGAACATTGTCTCTCAACTGTGTTATAGAGTGTAGTACTACATTTCAGTGAAGTGTAAGGCTTTCCAAAGCTGCTGAACGTGTTTCTTTCTCTATTTCAATGGTATTCTGCCTTGTATAACACACATTTACCACTCTAGTCTCCTTTAAGTAAAGAATATAGGATTTGCCGGGACCGGTTTAGCTCAATGCATAGAGCGTCGGCTTGGGGACTGAAGGGACCCGGGTTCGATTCCGGTCAAGGGCATGTACCTTGGTTGTGGGCATATCCCCAGTAGGGGGTGTGCAAGAGGCAACTGATCGATGACTCTCTCTCATCGATGTTTCTAACTCTCTATCTCGCTCCCTTCCTCCCTGTACAAAATCAATAAAATATATTAAAAATATATATATATAGGATTCATTCAGTGTTTCATGTGATCTTAACTCGAATTAAGGATTTCCCGGATCTTAGCTACCTTTTCTACACTAAGAACTGACTTGGAGAATCTCTTTCCGCGGTTCTAAACAAATTCTCATCTGTTTACAGTCATTTTCTCTGAATTATCCATTTTTTCATGTACTTTCCTATATTCTGCCTTCTGGTCCAAGTATAAGCTTTGCCCACTTTATCAAACAACTTCCTACACACTGTTATGAACTGAGGCAGCTCGGGAACATTGTCTCTCAACTGTGTTATAGAGTGTAGTACTACATTTCAGTGAAGTGTAAGACTTTCCAAAGCTGCCCAACGTGTTTCTTTCTCTATTTCAATGGTATTCTGCCTTGTATAACACACATTTACCACTCTAGTCTCCTTTAAGTAAAGAATATAGCATTCATACAGTGTTTCATGTGATCTTAACTCGAATTAATGATTTCCCGGATCTTAGCTACCTTTTCTACACTAAGAACTGACTTGGAGAATCTCTTTAAGCTGTTCTAAACAAGTTCTCATCTGTTTACAGTCATTTTCTCTGAATTATCCATGTTTTCATGTAGTTTCCTATATTCTGCCTTCTGGTCCAAGTATAAGCTTTGCCCACTTTATCAAACAACTTCCTACACACTGCTATGAACTGAGGCAGCTCGGGAACATTGCCTCTCAACTGTGTTATAAAGCTTAGTACTACATTTCAGTGAAGTGTAAGGCTTTCCAAAGCTGCTGAAGGTGTTTCTTTCTCTATTTCAATGGTATTCTGCCTTGTATAACACACATTTACCACTCTAGTCTCCTTTAAGTAAAGAATATAGCATTCCTACAGTGTTTCATGTGATCATAACTCGAATTAAGGATTTCCCGGATATTAGCTACCTTTTCTACACTAAGAACTGACTTGGAGAATCTCTTTCAGCTGTTCTAAACAAGTTCTCATCTGTTTACAGTCATTTTCTCTGAATTATCCATGTTTTCATGTAGTTTCCTATATTCTCCCTTCTGGTCCAAGTATAAGCTGTGCCCACTTTATCAAACAACTTCCTACACACTGTTATGAACTGAGGCAGCTTGGGAACATTGTCTCTCAACTGTGTTATAAAGTGTAGTACTACATTTCAGTGAAGTGTAAGGCTTTCCAAAGCTGCTGAACGTGTTTCTTTCTCTATTTCAATGGTATTCTGCCTTGTATAACACACATTTACCACTCTAGTCTCCTTTAAGTAAAGAATATAGGATTTGCTGGGACCGGTTTAGCTCAATGGATAGAGCGTCGGCTTGGGGACTGAAGGGACCCGGGTTCGATTCCGGTCAAGGGCATGTACCTTGGTTGTGGGCATATCCCCAGTAGGGGGTGTGCAAGAGGCAACTGATCGATGACTCTCTCTCATCGATGTTTCTAACTCTCTATCTCGCTCCCTTCCTCCCTGTACAAAATCAATAAAATATATTAAAAATATATATATATAGGATTCATTCAGTGTTTCATGTGATCTTAACTCGAATTAAGGATTTCCCGGATCTTAGCTACCTTTTCTACACTAAGAACTGACTTGGAGAATCTCTTTCCGCGGTTCTAAACAAATTCTCATCTGTTTACAGTCATTTTCTCTGAATTATCCATTTTTTCATGTAGTTTCCTATATTCTGCCTTCTGGTCCAAGTATAAGCTTTGCCCACTTTATCAAACAACTTCCTACACACTGTTATGAACTGAGGCAGCTCGGGAACATTGTCTCTCAACTGTGTTACAGAGTGTAGTACTACATTTCAGTGAACTGTAAGGCTTTCCAAAGCTGCCGAACGTGTTTCTTTCTCTATTTCAATAGTATTCTGCCTTGTATAATACACATAAACCACTCTAGTCTCCTTCACTTAAAGAATATAGGATTCTTACAGTGTTTCATGTGATCTTAACTCGAATTAAGGATTTCCTGGATCTTAGCTACCTTTTCTACACTAAGAACTGACTTGGAGAATCTCTTTCAGCTGTTCTAAACAAGTTCTCATCTGTTTACAGTCATTTTCTCTGAATTATCCATGTTTTCATGTAGTTTCCTATATTCTGCCTTCTGGTCCAAATATAAGCTGTGCCCACTTTATCAAACAACTTCCTACACACTGCTATGAACTGAGGCAGCTCGGGAACATTGTCTCTGAACTGTGTTATAGAGTATAGTACTACATTTCACTGAAGTGTAAGGCTTTCCAAAGCTGCCGAACGTGTTTCTTTCTCTATTTCAATGGTATTCTGCCTTGCATAACACACATTTACCACTCTAGTCTCCTTTAAGTAAAGAATATAGCATTCATACAGTGTTTCATGTGATCTTAACTCGAATTAATGATTTCCCGGATCTTAGCTACCTTTTCTACACTAAGAACTGACTTGGAGAATCTCTTTAAGCTGTTCTAAACAAGTTCTCATCTGTTTACAGTCATTTTCTCTGAATTATCCATGTTTTCATGTAGTTTCCTGTATTCTGCCTTCTGGTCCATGTATAAGCTTTGCCCACTTTATCAAACAACTTCCTACACACTGTTATGAACTGAGGCAGCTCGGGAACATTGTCTCTCAACTGTGTTATAGAGTGTAGTACTACATTTCAGTGAAGTGTAAGGCTTTCCAAAGCTGCTGAACGTGTTTCTTTCTCTATTTCAATGGTATTCTGCCTTGTATGACACACATTTACCACTCTAGTCTCCTTTAAGTAAAGAATATAGGATTCATTCAGTGTTTCATGTGCTGTTAACTCGAATTAAGGATTTCCCGGATCTTAGCTACCTTTACTACACTAAGAACTGACTGGAGAATCTCTTTGAGCTGTTCTAAACAAGTTCTCATCTGTCTACACTCATTTTCTCTGAATTATCCATGTTTCATGTAGTTTCCTATATTCTGCCTTCTGGTCCAAGTATAAGCTTTGCCCACTTTATCAAACAACTTCCTACACACTGTTATGAACTGAGGAAGCTTGGGAACATTGTCTCTCAACTGTGTTATAGAGTGTAGTACTACATTAAAGTGAAGTGTAAGGCTTTCCAAAGCTGCTGAACGTGTTTCTTTCTCTATTTCAATGGTATTCTGCCTTGTATAACACACATTTACCACTCTAGTCTCCTTTAAGTAAAGAATATAGGATTTGCCGGGACCGGTTTAGCTCAATGGATAGAGCGTCGGCTTGGGGACTGAAGGGACCCGGGTTCGATTCCGGTCAAGGGCATGTACCTTGGTTGTGGGCATATCCCCAGTAGGGGGTGTGCAAGAGGCAACTGATCGATGACTCTCTCTCATCGATGTTTCTAACTCTCTATCTCGCTCCCTTCCTCCCTGTACAAAATCAATAAAATATATTAAAATATATATATATATATAGGATTCATTCAGTGTTTCATGTGATCTTAACTCGAATTAAGGATTTCCCGGATCTTAGCTACCTTTTCTACACTAAGAACTGACTTGGAGAATCTCTTTCCCCGGTTCTAAACAAGTTCTCATCTGTTTACAGTCATTTTCTCTGAATTCTTCCTTTTTTTCATGTAGTTTCCTATATTCTGCCTTCTGGTCTAAGTATAAGCTTTGCCCACTTTATCAAACAACTTCCTACACACTGTTATGAACTGAGGCAGCTCGGGAACATTGTCTCTCAACTGTGTTATAGAGTGTAGTACTACATTTCAGTGAAGTGTAAGGCTTAACAAAGCTGCCGAACGTGTTTCTTTCTCTATTTCCATGGTATTCTGCCTTGCATAACACACATTTACCACTCTAGTCTCCTTTAAGTAAAGAATATTGCATTCATACAGTGTTTCATGTGATCTTAACTCGAATTAAGGATTTCGCGGATCTTAGCTACCTTTTCTACACTAAGAACTGACTTGGAGAATCTCTTTGAGCTGTTCTAAACAAGTTCTCATCTGTTTAAAGTCATTTTCTCTGAATTATCCATGTTTTCATGTAGTTTCCTATATTCTGCCTTCTGGTCCAAGTATAAGCTTTGCCCACTTTATCAAACAACTTCCTACACAGTGTTATGAACTGAGGCAGCTGGGGAACATTGTCTCTCAACTGTGTTATAGAGTGTAGTACTACATTTCAGTGAAGTGTAAGGCTTTCCAAAGCTGCTGAACGTGTTTCTTTCTCTATTTCAATGGTATTCTGCCTTGTATAACACACATTTACCACTCTAGTCTCCTTTAAGTAAAGAATATAGGATTTGCCGGGACCGGTTTAGCTCAATGCATAGAGCGTCGGCTTGGGGACTGAAGGGACCCGGGTTCGATTCCGGTCAAGGGCATGTACCTTGGTTGTGGGCATATCCCCAGTAGGGGGTGTGCAAGAGGCAACTGATCGATGACTCTCTCTCATCGATGTTTCTAACTCTCTATCTCGCTCCCTTCCTCCCTGTACAAAATCAATAAAATATATTAAAAATATATATATATAGGATTCATTCAGTGTTTCATGTGATCTTAACTCGAATTAAGGATTTCCCGGATCTTAGCTACCTTTTCTACACTAAGAACTGACTTGGAGAATCTCTTTCCGCGGTTCTAAACAAATTCTCATCTGTTTACAGTCATTTTCTCTGAATTATCCATTTTTTCATGTACTTTCCTATATTCTGCCTTCTGGTCCAAGTATAAGCTTTGCCCACTTTATCAAACAACTTCCTACACACTGTTATGAACTGAGGCAGCTCGGGAACATTGTCTCTCAACTGTGTTATAGAGTGTAGTACTACATTTCAGTGAAGTGTAAGACTTTCCAAAGCTGCCCAACGTGTTTCTTTCTCTATTTCAATGGTATTCTGCCTTGTATAACACACATTTACCACTCTAGTCTCCTTTAAGTAAAGAATATAGCATTCATACAGTGTTTCATGTGATCTTAACTCGAATTAATGATTTCCCGGATCTTAGCTACCTTTTCTACACTAAGAACTGACTTGGAGAATCTCTTTAAGCTGTTCTAAACAAGTTCTCATCTGTTTACAGTCATTTTCTCTGAATTATCCATGTTTTCATGTAGTTTCCTATATTCTGCCTTCTGGTCCAAGTATAAGCTTTGCCCACTTTATCAAACAACTTCCTACACACTGCTATGAACTGAGGCAGCTCGGGAACATTGCCTCTCAACTGTGTTATAAAGCTTAGTACTACATTTCAGTGAAGTGTAAGGCTTTCCAAAGCTGCTGAAGGTGTTTCTTTCTCTATTTCAATGGTATTCTGCCTTGTATAACACACATTTACCACTCTAGTCTCCTTTAAGTAAAGAATATAGCATTCCTACAGTGTTTCATGTGATCATAACTCGAATTAAGGATTTCCCGGATCTTAGCTACCTTTTCTACACTAAGAACTGACTTGGAGAATCTCTTTAAGCTGTTCTAAACAAGTTCTCATCTGTTTATTGTCATTTTCTCTGAATTATCCATGTTTTCATGTAGTTTCCTGTATTCTGCCTTCTGGTCCATGTATAAGCTTTGCCCACTTTATCAAACAACTTCCTACACACTGCTATGAACTGAGGCAGCTCGGGAACATTGTCTCTCAACTGTGTTATAGAGCGTAGTACTACATTTCAGTGAAGTGTAAGGCTTTCCAAAGCTGCTGAACGTGTTTCTTTCTCTATTTCAATGGTATTCTGCCTTGTATGACACACATTTACCACTCTAGTCTCCTTTAAGTAAAGAATATAGGATTCATTCAGTGTTTCATGTGCTGTTAACTCGAATTAAGGATTTCCCGGATCTTAGCTACCTTTACTACACTAAGAACTGACTGGAGAATCTCTTTGAGCTGTTCTAAACAAGTTCTCATCTGTCTACACTCATTTTCTCTGAATTATCCATGTTTCATGTAGTTTCCTATATTCTGCCTTCTGGTCCAAGTATAAGCTTTGCCCACTTTATCAAACAACTTCCTACACACTGTTATGAACTGAGGAAGCTTGGGAACATTGTCTCTCAACTGTGTTATAGAGTGTAGTACTACATTAAAGTGAAGTGTAAGGCTTTCCAAAGCTGCTGAACGTGTTTCTTTCTCTATTTCAATGGTATTCTGCCTTGTATAACACACATTTACCACTCTAGTCTCCTTTAAGTAAAGAATATAGCATTCATACAGTGTTTCATGTGATCTTAACTCGAATTAATGATTTCCCGGATCTTAGCTACCTTTTCTACACTAAGAACTGACTTGGAGAATCTCTTTAAGCTGTTCTAAACAAGTTCTCATCTGTTTACAGTCATTTTCTCTGAATTATCCATGTTTTCATGTAGTTTCCTATATTCTGCCTTCTGGTCCAAGTATAAGCTTTGCCCACTTTATCAAACAACTTCCTACACACTGCTATGAACTGAGGCAGCTCGGGAACATTGCCTCTCAACTGTGTTATAAAGCTTAGTACTACATTTCAGTGAAGTGTAAGGCTTTCCAAAGCTGCTGAAGGTGTTTCTTTCTCTATTTCAATGGTATTCTGCCTTGTATAACACACATTTACCACTCTAGTCTCCTTTAAGTAAAGAATATAGCATTCCTACAGTGTTTCATGTGATCATAACTCGAATTAAGGATTTCCCGGATCTTAGCTACCTTTTCTACACTAAGAACTGACTTGGAGAATCTCTTTAAGCTGTTCTAAACAAGTTCTCATCTGTTTATTGTCATTTTCTCTGAATTATCCATGTTTTCATGTAGTTTCCTGTATTCTGCCTTCTGGTCCATGTATAAGCTTTGCCCACTTTATCAAACAACTTCCTACACACTGCTATGAACTGAGGCAGCTCGGGAACATTGTCTCTCAACTGTGTTATAGAGCGTAGTACTACATTTCAGTGAAGTGTAAGGCTTTCCAAAGCTGCTGAACGTGTTTCTTTCTCTATTTCAATGGTATTCTGCCTTGTATGACACACATTTACCACTCTAGTCTCCTTTAAGTAAAGAATATAGGATTCATTCAGTGTTTCATGTGCTGTTAACTCGAATTAAGGATTTCCCGGATCTTAGCTACCTTTACTACACTAAGAACTGACTGGAGAATCTCTTTGAGCTGTTCTAAACAAGTTCTCATCTGTCTACACTCATTTTCTCTGAATTATCCATGTTTCATGTAGTTTCCTATATTCTGCCTTCTGGTCCAAGTATAAGCTTTGCCCACTTTATCAAACAACTTCCTACACACTGTTATGAACTGAGGAAGCTTGGGAACATTGTCTCTCAACTGTGTTATAGAGTGTAGTACTACATTAAAGTGAAGTGTAAGGCTTTCCAAAGCTGCTGAACGTGTTTCTTTCTCTATTTCAATGGTATTCTGCCTTGTATAACACACATTTACCACTCTAGTCTCCTTTAAGTAAAGAATATAGGATTTGCCGGGACCGGTTTAGCTCAATGGATAGAGCGTCGGCTTGGGGACTGAAGGGACCCGGGTTCGATTCCGGTCAAGGGCATGTACCTTGGTTGTGGGCATATCCCCAGTAGGGGGTGTGCAAGAGGCAACTGATCGATGACTCTCTCTCATCGATGTTTCTAACTCTCTATCTCGCTCCCTTCCTCCCTGTACAAAATCAATAAAATATATTAAAAAATATATATATATAGGATTCATTCAGTGTTTCATGTGATCTTAACTCGAATTAAGGATTTCCCGGATCTTAGCTACCTTTTCTACACTAAGAACTGACTTGGAGAATCTCTTTCCGCGGTTCTAAACAAGTTCTCATCTGTTTACAGTCATTTTCTCTGAATTATCCATGTTTTCATGTAGTTTCCTATATTCTGCCTTCTGGTCCAAGTATAAGCTTTGCCCACTTTATCAAACAACTTCCTACACACTGTTATGAACTGAGGCAGCTCGGGAACATTGTCTCTCAACTGTGTTATAGAGTGTAGTACTACATTTCAGTGAAGTGTAAGGCTTTCCAAAGCTGCCGAACGTGTTTCTTTCTCTATTTCAATAGTATTCTGCCTTGTATAATACACATTTACCACTCTAGTCTCCTTCACTTAAAGAATATAGGATTCATTCAGTGTTTCATGTGATCTTAACTCGAATTAAGGATTTCCCGGATATTAGCTACCTTTTCTACACTAAGAACTGACTTGGAGAATCTCTTTCAGCTGTTCTAAACAAGTTCTCATCTGTTTACAGTCATTTTCTCTGAATTATCCATGTTTTCATGTAGTTTCCTATATTCTCCCTTCTGGTCCAAGTATAAGCTGTGCCCACTTTATCAAACAACTTCCTACACACTGTTATGAACTGAGGCAGCTTGGGAACATTGTCTCTCAACTGTGTTATAAAGTGTAGTACTACATTTCAGTGAAGTGTAAGGCTTTCCAAAGCTGCTGAACGTGTTTCTTTCTCTATTTCAATGGTATTCTGCCTTGTATAACACACATTTACCACTCTAGTCTCCTTTAAGTAAAGAATATAGGATTTGCTGGGACCGGTTTAGCTCAATGGATAGAGCGTCGGCTTGGGGACTGAAGGGACCCGGGTTTGATTCCGGTCAAGGGCATGTACCTTGGTTGTGGGCATATCCCCAGTAGGGGGTGTGCAAGAGGCAACTGATCGATGACTCTCTCTCATCGATGTTTCTAACTCTCTATCTCGCTCCCTTCCTCCCTGTACAAAATCAATAAAATATATTAAAAATATATATATATAGGATTCATTCAGTGTTTCATGTGATCTTAACTCGAATTAAGGATTTCCCGGATCTTAGCTACCTTTTCTACACTAAGAACTGACTTGGAGAATCTCTTTCCGCGGTTCTAAACAAATTCTCATCTGTTTACAGTCATTTTCTCTGAATTATCCATTTTTTCATGTAGTTTCCTATATTCTGCCTTCTGGTCCAAGTATAAGCTTTGCCCACTTTATCAAACAACTTCCTACACACTGTTATGAACTGAGGCAGCTCGGGAACATTGTCTCTCAACTGTGTTACAGAGTGTAGTACTACATTTCAGTGAACTGTAAGGCTTTCCAAAGCTGCCGAACGTGTTTCTTTCTCTATTTCAATAGTATTCTGCCTTGTATAATACACATAAACCACTCTAGTCTCCTTCACTTAAAGAATATAGGATTCTTACAGTGTTTCATGTGATCTTAACTCGAATTAAGGATTTCCTGGATCTTAGCTACCTTTTCTACACTAAGAACTGACTTGGAGAATCTCTTTCAGCTGTTCTAAACAAGTTCTCATCTGTTTACAGTCATTTTCTCTGAATTATCCATGTTTTCATGTAGTTTCCTATATTCTGCCTTCTGGTCCAAATATAAGCTGTGCCCACTTTATCAAACAACTTCCTACACACTGCTATGAACTGAGGCAGCTCGGGAACATTGTCTCTGAACTGTGTTATAGAGTATAGTACTACATTTCACTGAAGTGTAAGGCTTTCCAAAGCTGCCGAACGTGTTTCTTTCTCTATTTCAATGGTATTCTGCCTTGCATAACACACATTTACCACTCTAGTCTCCTTTAAGTAAAGAATATAGCATTCATACAGTGTTTCATGTGATCTTAACTCGAATTAATGATTTCCCGGATCTTAGCTACCTTTTCTACACTAAGAACTGACTTGGAGAATCTCTTTAAGCTGTTCTAAACAAGTTCTCATCTGTTTACAGTCATTTTCTCTGAATTATCCATGTTTTCATGTAGTTTCCTGTATTCTGCCTTCTGGTCCATGTATAAGCTTTGCCCACTTTATCAAACAACTTCCTACACACTGTTATGAACTGAGGCAGCTCGGGAACATTGTCTCTCAACTGTGTTATAGAGTGTAGTACTACATTTCAGTGAAGTGTAAGGCTTTCCAAAGCTGCTGAACGTGTTTCTTTCTCTATTTCAATGGTATTCTGCCTTGTATGACACACATTTACCACTCTAGTCTCCTTTAAGTAAAGAATATAGGATTCATTCAGTGTTTCATGTGCTGTTAACTCGAATTAAGGATTTCCCGGATCTTAGCTACCTTTACTACACTAAGAACTGACTGGAGAATCTCTTTGAGCTGTTCTAAACAAGTTCTCATCTGTCTACACTCATTTTCTCTGAATTATCCATGTTTCATGTAGTTTCCTATATTCTGCCTTCTGGTCCAAGTATAAGCTTTGCCCACTTTATCAAACAACTTCCTACACACTGTTATGAACTGAGGAAGCTTGGGAACATTGTCTCTCAACTGTGTTATAGAGTGTAGTACTACATTAAAGTGAAGTGTAAGGCTTTCCAAAGCTGCTGAACGTGTTTCTTTCTCTATTTCAATGGTATTCTGCCTTGTATAACACACATTTACCACTCTAGTCTCCTTTAAGTAAAGAATATAGGATTTGCCGGGACCGGTTTAGCTCAATGGATAGAGCGTCGGCTTGGGGACTGAAGGGACCCGGGTTCGATTCCGGTCAAGGGCATGTACCTTGGTTGTGGGCATATCCCCAGTAGGGGGTGTGCAAGAGGCAACTGATCGATGACTCTCTCTCATCGATGTTTCTAACTCTCTATCTCGCTCCCTTCCTCCCTGTACAAAATCAATAAAATATATTAAAATATATATATATATATAGGATTCATTCAGTGTTTCATGTGATCTTAACTCGAATTAAGGATTTCCCGGATCTTAGCTACCTTTTCTACACTAAGAACTGACTTGGAGAATCTCTTTCCCCGGTTCTAAACAAGTTCTCATCTGTTTACAGTCATTTTCTCTGAATTATCCATGTTTTCATGTAGTTTCCTATATTCTGCCTTCTGGTCCAAGTATAAGCTTTGCCCACTTTATCAAACAACTTCCTACACACTGTTATGAACTGAGGCACCTCGGGAACATTGTCTCTCAACTGTGTTATAGAGTGTAGTACTACATTTCAGTGAAGTGTAAGGCTTTCCAAAGCTGCCGAACGTGTTTCTTTCTCTATTTCAATAGTATTCTGCCTTGTATAATACACATTTACCACTCTAGTCTCCTTCACTTAAAGAATATAGGATTCATTCAGTGTTTCATGTGATCTTAACTCGAATTAAGGATTTCCCGGATATTAGCTACCTTTTCTACACTAAGAACTGACTTGGAGAATCTCTTTCAGCTGTTCTAAACAAGTTCTCATCTGTTTACAGTCATTTTCTCTGAATTATCCATGTTTTCATGTAGTTTCCTATATTCTCCCTTCTGGTCCAAGTATAAGCTGTGCGCACTTTATCAAACAACTTCCTACACACTGCTATGAACTGAGGCAGCTCGGGAACATTGTTCTCAACTGTGTTATAGAGTATAGTACTACATTTCAGTGAAGTGTAAGGCTTTCCAAAGCTGCCGAACGTGTTTCTTTCTCTATTTCAATGGTATTCTGCCTTGTATAACACACATTTACCATTCTAGTCTCCTTTAAGTAAAGAATATAGGATTCATTCAGTGTTTCATGTGATCTTAACTCGAATTAAGGATTTCCCGGATCTTAGCTACCTTTTCTACACTAAGTACTGACTTGGAGAATGTCTTTGAGCTGTTCTAAACAAGTTCTCATCTGTTTATTGTCATTTTCTCTGAATTATCCATGTTTTCATGTAGTTTTCTGTATTCTGCCTTCTGGTCCATGTATAAGCTTTGCCCACTTTATCAAACAACTTCCTACACACTGTTATGAACTGAGGCAGCTCGGGAACATTGTCTCTCAACTGTGTTATAGAGTGTAGTACTACATTTCAGTGAAGTGTAAGGCTTTCCAAAGCTGCTAAACGTGTTTCTTTCTCTATTTCAATAGTATTCTGCCTTGTATGACACACATTTACCACTCTAGTCTCCTTTAAGTAAAGAATATAGGATTTGCCGGGACCGGTTTAGCTCAATGGATAGAGCGTCGGCTTGGGGACTGAAGGGACCCGGGTTCGATTCCGGTCAAGGGCATGTACCTTGGTTGTGGGCATATCCCCAGTAGGGGGTGTGCAAGAGGCAACTGATCGATGACTCTCTCTCATCGATGTTTCTAACTCTCTATCTCGCTCCCTTCCTCCCTGTACAAAATCAATAAAATATATTAAAAATATATATATATAGGATTCATTCAGTGTTTCATGTGATCTTAACTCAAATTAAGGATTTCCCGGATCTTAGCTACCTTTTCTACACTAAGAACTGACTTGGAGAATCTCTTTCCGCGGTTCTAAACAAATTCTCATCTGTTTACAGTCATTTTCTCTGAATTATCCATTTTTTCATGTAGTTTCCTATATTCTGCCTTCTGGTCCAAGTATAAGCTTTGCCCACTTTATCAAACAACTTCCTACACACTGTTATGAACTGAGGCAGCTCGGGAACATTGTCTCTCAACTGTGTTACAGAGTGTAGTACTACATTTCAGTGAACTGTAAGGCTTTCCAAAGCTGCCGAACGTGTTTCTTTCTCTATTTCAATAGTATTCTGCCTTGTATAATACACATAAACCACTCTAGTCTCCTTCACTTAAAGAATATAGGATTCTTACAGTGTTTCATGTGATCTTAACTCGAATTAAGGATTTCCTGGATCTTAGCTACCTTTTCTACACTAAGAACTGACTTGGAGAATCTCTTTCAGCTGTTCTAAACAAGTTCTCATCTGTTTACAGTCATTTTCTCTGAATTATCCATGTTTTCATGTAGTTTCCTATATTCTGCCTTCTGGTCCAAATATAAGCTGTGCCCACTTTATCAAACAACTTCCTACACACTGCTATGAACTGAGGCAGCTCGGGAACATTGTCTCTGAACTGTGTTATAGAGTATAGTACTACATTTCAGTGAAGTGTAAGGCTTTCCAAAGCTGCCGAACATGTTTCTTTCTCTATTTCAATGGTATTCTGCCTTGCATAACACACATTTACCACTCTAGTCTCCTTTAAGTAAAGAATATAGGATTCATTCAGTGTTTCATGTGCTGTTAACTCGAATTAAGGATTTCCCGGATCTTAGCTACCTTTACTACACTAAGAACTGACTGGAGAATCTCTTTGAGCTGTTCTAAACAAGTTCTCATCTGTCTACACTCATTTTCTCTGAATTATCCATGTTTCATGTAGTTTCCTATATTCTGCCTTCTGGTCCAAGTATAAGCTTTGCCCACTCTATCAAACAACTTCCTACACATTGTTATGAACTGAGGAAGCTTGGGAACATTGTCTCTCAACTGTGTTATAGAGTGTAGTACTACATTAAAGTGAAGTGTAAGGCTTTCCAAAGCTGCTGAACGTGTTTCTTTCTCTATTTCAATGGTATTCTGCCTTGTATAACACACATTTACCACTCTAGTCTCCTTTAAGTAAAGAATATAGGATTTGCGCGGACCGGTTTAGCTCAATGGATAGAGCGTCGGCTTGGGGACTGAAGGGACCCGGGTTCGATTCCGGTCAAGGGCATGTACCTTGGTTGTGGGCATATCCCCAGTAGGGGGTGTGCAAGAGGCAACTGATCGATGACTCTCTCTCATCGATGTTTCTAACTCTCTATCTCGCTCCCTTCCTCCCTGTACAAAATCAATAAAATATATTAAAATATATATATATATAGGATTCATTCAGTGTTTCATGTGATCTTAACTCGAATTAAGGATTTCCCGGATCTTAGCTACCTTTTCTACACTAAGTACTGACTTGGAGAATCTCTTTGAGCTGTTCTAAACAAGTTCTCATCTGTTTATTGTCATTTTCTCTGAATTATCCATGTTTTCATGTAGTTTCCTGTAGTCTGCCTTCTGGTCCAAGTATAGGCTTTGCCCACTTTATCAAACAACTTCCTACACACTGTTATGAACTGAGGCAGCTCGGGAACATTGCCTCTCAACTGTGTTATAAAGCGTAGTACTACATTTCAGTGAAGTGTAAGGCTTTCCAAAGCTGCCGAACGTGTTTCTTTCTCTATTTCAATGGTATTCTGCCTTGTATAACACACATTTACCACGCTAGTCCCTTTAAGTAAAGAATATAGCATTCCTACAGTGTTTCATGTGATCTTAACTCGAATTAAGGATTTCCCGGATCTTAGCTACCTTTTCTACACTAAGTACTGACTTGGAGAATCTCTTTGAGCTGTTCTAAACAAGTTCTCATCTGTTTATTGTCATTTTCTCTGAATTATCCATGTTTTCATGTAGTTTCCTGTATTCTGCCTTCTGGTCCATGTATAAGCTTTGCCCACTTTATCAAACAACTTCCTACACACTGTTATGAACTGAGGCAGCTCGGGAACATTGTCTCTCAACTGTGTTATAGAGTGTAGTACTACATTTCAGTGAAGTGTAAGGCTTTCCAAAGCTGCTGAACGTGTTTCTTTCTCTATTTCAATGGTATTCTGCCTTGTATGACACACATTTACCACTCTAGTCTCCTTTAAGTAAAGAATATAGGATTCATTCAGTGTTTCATGTGCTGTTAACTCGAATTAAGGATTTCCCGGATCTTAGCTACCTTTACTACACTAAGAACTGACTGGAGAATCTCTTTGAGCTGTTCTAAACAAGTTCTCATCTGTCTACACTCATTTTCTCTGAATTATCCATGTTTTCATGTAGTTTCCTATATTCTGCCTTCTGGTCCAAGTATAAGCTTTGCCCACTTTATCAAACAACTTCCTACACACTGTTATGAACTGAGGAAGCTTGGGAACATTGTCTCTCAACTGTGTTATAGAGTGTAGTACTACATTTCAGTGAAGTGTAAGGCTTTCCAAAGCTGCTGAACATGCTTCTTTCTCTATTTCAATGATATTCTGCCTTGTATAACACACATTTACCACTCTAGTCTCCTTTAAGTAAAGAATATAGGATTTGCCGGGACCGGTTTAGCTCAATGGATAGAGCGTCGGCTTGGGGACTGAAGGGACCCGGGTTCGATTCCGGTCAAGGGCATGTACCTTGGTTGCGGGCATATCCCCAGTAGGGGGTGTGCAAGAGGCAACTGATCGATGACTCTCTCTCATCGATGTTTCTAACTCTCTATCTCGCTCCCTTCCTCTCTGTACAAAATCAATAAAATATATTAAAAAGTATATATATAGGATTCATTCAGTGTTTCATGTGATCTTAACTCGAATTAAGGATTTCCCGGATCTTAGCTACCTTTTCTACACTAAGAACTGACTTGGAGAATCTCTTTCCACGGTTCTAAACAAGTTCTCATCTGTTTACAGTCATTTTCTCTGAATTATCCATGTTTTCATGTAGTTTCCTATATTCTGCCTTCTGGTCCAAGTATAAGCTTTGCCCACTTTATCAAACAACTTCCTACACACTGTTATGAACTGAGGCAGCTCGGGAACATTGTCTCTCAACTGTGTTATAGAGTGTAGTACTACATTTCACTGAAGTGTAAGGCTTTCCAAAGCTGCCGAACGTGTTTCTTTCTCTATTTCAATAGTATTCTGCCTTGTATAATACACATTTACCACTCTAGTCTCCTTCACTTAATGAATATAGGATTCTTACAGTGTTTCATGTGATCTTAACTCGAATTAAGGATTTCCCGGATCTTAGCTACCTTTTCTACACTAAGAACTGACTTGGAGAATCTCTTTCAGCTGTTCTAAACATGTTCTCATCTGTTTACAGTCATTTTCACTGAATTATTCATGTTTTCATGTAGTTTCCTGTAGTCTGCCTTCTGGTCCAAGTATAGGCTTTGCCCACTTTATCAAACAACTTCCTACACACTGTTATGAACTGAGGCAGCTCGGGAAAATTGCCTCTCAACTGTGTTATAAAGCATAGTACTACATTTCAGTGAAGTGTAAGGCTTTCCAAAGCTGCCAAACGTGTTTCTTTCTCTATTTCAATGGTATTCTGCCTTGCATAACACACATTTACTACTCTAGTCTCCTTTAAGTAAAGAATATAGGATTCATACAGTGTTTCATGTGATCTTAACTCGAATTAAGGATTTCCCGGATCTTAGCTACCTTTTCTACACTAAGAACTAATTTGGAGAATCACTTTGAGCTGTTCTAAACAAGTTCTCATCTGTTTACAGTCATTTTCTCTGAATTATCCATGTTTTCATGTAGTTTCCTATATTCTGCCTTGTGGTCCAAGTATAAGCTTTGCCCACTTTATCAAACAACTTCCTACACACTGTTATGAACTGAGTCAGCTCGGGAACCTTTTCTCTCAACTGTGTTATAGAGTGTAGTACTACATTTCAGTGAAGTGTAAGGCTTTCCAAAGCTGCCGAACGTGTTTCTTTCTCTATTTCAATGGTATTCTGCCTTGTATAACACACATTTACCACTCTAGTCTCCTTTAAGTAAAGAATATAGGATTCATACCGTGTTTCATGTGCTGTTAACTCGAATTAAGGATTTCCCGGATCTTAGCTACCTTTACTACACTAAGAACTGACTGGAGAATCTCTTTGAGCTGTTCTAAACAAGTTCTCATCTGTTTACAGTCATTTTCTCTGAATTATCCATGTTTTCATGTAGTTTCCTATATTCTGCCTTCTCGTCCAAGTATAAGCTTTGCCCACTTTATCAAACAACTTCCTACACAATGTTATGAACTGAGGAAGCTTGGGAACATTGTCTCTCAACTGTGTTATAGAGTGTAGTACTACATTTCAGTGAAGTGTAAGGCTTTCCAAAGCTGCCGAACGTGTTTCTTTCTCTATTTCAATGGTATTCTGCCTTGTATAACACACATTTACCACTCTAGTCTCCTTTAAGTAAAGAATATTGGAGTCATACAGTGTTTCATGTGATCTTCACTCGAATTAATGATTTCCTGGATCTTAGCTACCTTTTCTACACTAAGAACTGACTTGGAGAATCTGTTTGAGCTGTTCTAAACAAGTTCTCATCTGTTTACAGTCATTTTCTCTGAATTATCCATGTTTTCATGTAGTTTCCTACATTCTGCCTTCTGGTCCAAGTATAAGCCTTGCCCACTTTATCAAACAACTTCCTACACACTGTTATGAACTGAGGCAGCAAGGGAACATTGTCTTTCAACTGTGTGATAGAGTGTAGGACTACATTTCAGTGAAGTATAAGGCTTTCCAAAGCTGCCGAACGTGTTTCTTTATCTATTTCAATGGTATTCTGCCTAGTATAACACACATTTATCACTATAGTCTCATTTAAGTAAAGAATATAGGATTCATACAGTGTTTCATGTGATCTTAACTCGAATTAAGGATTTCCCGGATCTTAGCAACCTTTACTACACTAAGAACTGACTGGAGAATCTCTGTGAGCTGTTCTAAACAAGTTCTCATCTGTTTCCAGTCATTTTCTCTGAATTATCCATGTTTTCATGTAGTTTCCTATATTCTGCCTTCTGGTCCAAGTATAAGCTTTGCCCACTTTATCAAACAACTTCCTACACACTGTTATGAACTGAGGCAGCTCGGGAACATTGTCTCTCAACTGTGTTATACAGTGTAGTACTACATTTCAGTGAAGTGTAAGGCTTTCCAAAGCTGCCGAACATGTTTCTTTCTCTATTTCAATGGTATTCTGCCTTGTATAACACACATTTAACACTCTAGTCTCCTTCAAGTAAAGAATATAGGATTCATACAGTGTTTCATGTCATCTTAACTCGAATTAAGGATTTCCCGGAACTTAGCTACCTTTTCTACACTAAGAACTGACTTGGAGAATCTCTTTGAGCTGTTCTAAACAACTTCTCATCTGTTTACAGTCGTTTTCACTGAATTATCCATGTTTTCATGTAGTTTCCTATATTCTGCTTTCCGCCCCATTCGCCTGGAACGCGCTGCCCTGAGGACAAGGTTCCCTCTTGCTGGCATCCAGTCTGAAGCTCAGGCAGGTGAGGCTTTGGTGGGCACTTGAGACCCTCGTCCAGGTTTCACAGGGCCCCAGGGCCTTAGCCACTG